>NC_088643.1:60495457-60692957 GCF_964019385.1 Sycon ciliatum | reverse complement strand
TACCCCTGTCCCAGAGAACGTAATACACTCCAAGCTTGGTTTTAGTTTTAAAACAGGATAGGCGAGGAACCGGATAAACGAACATAACATTACATACTCTAGAGTGTACTATGCACATGGCATATCAAAAGATGTGACATCGTGCGCACATGTACATGTAGATGCGCCACATGCAGTACAGTTACCATGCACATTCTGTAAAACAAGCGAACCATACAACAAACCCCTTTTGTTTGTGCAACTCCCTGGTTCTGGCTTCTGATATGCCATGTGAACCCTTTTGATCACAAAACCACGCCCGTTATGTGGGGTCTGGTTATGTTGTAAGTGTAACATATGTTGTAAACTGGTTGCCAGCAATCTTCTTCCGGATGGTGTGTAGTCCGGATCAATGAGGACCGGATAAGCGAGGTATGACTGTACTTGATACTGGTGTAGGTTGTTTTATCTAACAAGAGGTGGAAAACGCCGTCACAGCCACCAGGAAAGCATAGATATAACCACAAACAATCCTTTATCCCACAGAAGAAAACAGAGACAAGAGACGGACTGCACAGCTCCCTAACGTACCTGATGTGAACACTCAGGCTTTGGCGAGACGGGGTGCTAGGACCACTCACAGGAATAGACACGGCACTGTAGCACAGCATGACAAGACACTGGCCCAACGCAGACCGGCATGGTGGCATAGGAACGCAGCAATGCTAAATAGAACGGAAGCCAACCACAAAGGAAAGGCAAACAACACAGAACATACGGCGATGATGACCAGGAAAAAAGACGATGCCCTCCCTTAACAATGCCCCTCAGCCACAAAATAGAGTCTACAGTGAAGACTGACAGGAGCCACACACAATGCAGAGCATACTCCAAGTCAAAGACCTCAGAACACAGGACACAACACAATGAGAACATGCAACGAATGGAGACCCAGACTGTGTGATCAGCAGGACACAGCCCGTACAGGATGGAACAGACAACTGCACGTAATAGAGCACCACGCACCGGCGGACTAGTCGACGCTGATGGGAGAAGTGGCACCCCCTGAGGCAGCTAGGGATGCTAGAACTCTACAGCCAGACTAACACCAATGATAAAACAAAAGGATACACCACACCAGGAATCAAGTCAAATAAAGATGTGTGAACAATGACCACACACCACAGAAAAGGACACAGAACAAAAACTCAATTACGGACACCATAGACACTGCAAAATCCAAACAGGAGCAAAATACCAGCTCCCTGAGGACACTGAGCATGAGGCAAACGAGCAAGCAACCTCTTGCCGAAGTTCCACCTTGTAACAACAATTTGCCGGGCCGCGCTGGTCACCGGACTGTATGGTAGGGGTATTACACCTGGACCTCAAGACCAACGGGCGAAGGAAAGCATGCCGGGCCCAGGTAAATACAATGAGGAGCACTGTATACAACTACAGAAATAACCTAAACCCATGCCAATCTGATCAACATACCTTTCCTGCGCAACCATGCCAGGCCCGTCGCACCGACTTTGAAGGTGGGGTGGCCATGCAAGGGGGTCCGGGGCCCTCCGCGGTAAAAATGTCAAAAATTGAAGCCAATTGCAAGCAATTCCGGGCATTTCGTGCCATTTCAGTGTAACTACAATGAAAGACTCTTTTATTCTGTAACAAACCCCGGGGATCGGGGACGGGGATAGGGGATCGGGGATAAGGATTCTTCATTATTTGCCACGTTTGCGCTGAGCTGCGATCATCGCGCTTTGTTGCAGTGTGCTAAAAAACAAGAACAAAAAAAAACAGCCAAAAAGGTGGGGCGGCCTCAGCTGTGCCGGCCTTGCATGCCTGGTGTACGGGTCTGAAAGATGAAAGATCTAGCTCTTGTATACACGGGCCCGGAAAGCCTGCTTCGGCTGCTCGGCAGCAGCTTCGTAGTGGTGGTCAAGGGTCGAAGACCGACGGATACGGATCAACTCCCCAGTGATCACACCTTTGCCCATACTACAGGGGTGGTTACTACCGGCAAGCAGATACAGGAAATGATTGGTGACCTTGAAATGAGGCTTCACTGCCATGTATCCCTTACTACGGAAAACTGCGGTGTCCAGGAAATCAATGCCATCATGTGCCAGTTCATGCGCAAACTCGAGGGCCGAACACTTATTAATCCTGTCTAAAGCGCGCTGAACTTGACCTTCGCAACCATGCAATGAAACAAAAATGTCACTGATAAAGCGTCTATAAACCTGAACCTCTAAACCCTCCCCCTCTAAGATCGGAAAAATGTACCGATTCTCCAAATACAGCATAACAATGTCGGCATAGACCCCTGCTGCAGGCAAACCCATGGCAGTCCCTTGGATCTGCGGAAACAAATCGTTATCATACACAAACTCGTTAGTCTTCCGAATGACTGACATCAAGGAAGTCACTGCTGTTGTTAACCGTGTACGAAGGGCCGGGGGCATCCACCTTGTACACCTGTGTGTGATATACCACGACAATGCCACGTGACCGAGCTCGTTGGGGATGTTGGTGTAAAGGCTGGTCACATCTATACTCAAAAATAAATGATCGTCCCGCACAGGCAAACCTTCTACCAAGTTGATGAAATCCGTAGTTCAGGCCAGAACAGTACTTTCCTCACGTACATACGGGTTCAGTAGAAAGTCAATGAACTTAGCAGGATAGTAGCCCGGACTATTCAGACTAACAATATGCCTAACCTTCAGGGCACAGGGCTTATGTGTTTTGAGAAGTCTCCTGGAAACGGGCATGCGCCCCGGTGCGACTAAGAACAGTGACATATATTAGTGGTCATACGATGCTCAATGCGATGCCTAGTCATGGTGAGTAAGCAATTGACTCGGGTCGCGCACACGAAGTCTCAAGGCAGCCTTGAGCCTGTTGGTTGCCATCCGCGGTCTAGCCACATGTTCATCTAGCCCCTCAGGCAAAAAACCCAGTCATTTATAATGTTGGTGTGATATCTGAGCAAGCGTTGTACAAACGCGTCATAAGTTGTTATCTTATTACTTACGTTGCCTGCATGCATATGCGCATGCCCGTTGTTTTGTTGTCTTGTCTTGCTCCTAACGAGTGATATACAAGTCTTGAGTTTCTCCCTATCTGACAAGTGTGTCTTGGTCTTGTGTAGTGCCTGGGTTGCATGTAACAATTTGGCGACGAAGACAACGTCCTGCGCGATGGAGGGAGATCGTGACCGTCTTCCACCATTCGACACGTCCGGACCCCATCTCAAGTGGCTCTGAGGTGGACAAAATGGGTTCGAGCCTTTGACTATTATCTGACGGGAAAGGACATTACGAACAAGAAGCGTTCAAAAGCACTGCTCTTGCACTTCGCGGGTCTTGAAGTTCAGGATTTATTCGAGGACCTATCCGACCCAGATGACAGCCTTCCACCAGATCAGAGAACACAGAATGACAATGAGGTTCTCAAGTGCAAGCGTACCTTGCAAGCTCATTTCGGTGCTCCTGCAAACCCTACGTATGAGAGGCACGTCTTCCGTCAACTCACTCGCCGGCAGGGAGAGTCCACAGTGCAGTACTGCACCAAGCTTCGGCAGCAAGCTCGGCTTTGTTCTTTCGAGAATGAAGGACAAACTGCGGAAGCTATACGTGACCAGATCGTAGCCACAGTCGACAGCAGTGAGCTGAAGAAGAAGCTCCTGTCAGAACCAGCCCTGACTCTGCCACGAGCGTTGGAAATGTGCAGAATTTGGGAGGACGCCCAGTCCCAGTCGGAAGGAATGTCCTCAACCACTTCTACTTCGTCTGGTACCGGTTATACCGGGAGTACTAGTAGTAGTATGCTTGTCAATGCCGTGCACCACCGAGACCAGAGTCACAGGCAAGCTGGACGGGGTGGATTTGTGCAGTCATCGCGTGGCCAGTCACGTAAATGCGGTGGATGTGGAGACCAGTGGCACGAGAAGCGCGAGTCATGCCCAGCTTGGGGCAAGTCGTGCCGGAAGTGTAGGAAGCCAAACCACTTCGCCAAAGTTTGCCGTTCACAGCAGTCCAGCACTGGTGGCAGTGTACACATGGTTGGCCAGTCTCAAGAAGTACATGGAACGTCGCCAGTCGACCCTGCTCCTGCTCCAAGTCATAGTGCAAGTGCTGGTACTGGTGCGAGTGTTGCATCCGGTCCTACAACTGCAAGTCCGTACAGCAGCGGCCTGGACGAGTACTATTCGTTGTACCGCACGCAGAGTGACAAGGACCGCGTGGACCCGTACTGTTGTACCCTCCAGTTATGTAAACAGCCAGTCGTGTTTGAAATCGACACGGGTGCAGCCGTGACGGTGATGTCTGAAAACGAATTTCATCGGCTGGCATCCAAGGTCAATTTGTCGCTTGACACAAGTGATCTGCCGAAGCTGCGTACTTACTCCGGCGGAATTCTGAATGTCGTCGGTCGCTTTAGTGCTTCTGCGACCCATGCTTCTCGTAAATCAGCAGAATTGTCGATCGTCGTTGTCCAAGGAAACGGACCAAATCTCCTGGGTCGAGACGCGTTGCAACTGCTGAGGTTGAATTGGAACTTCGTGTTCAACGTGTCACGCGAGCACTCGATATTGTCAGAGTTCCCGCAGCTCTTCCAACGTAGCATGGGCACCTGGCAACATGGAAAAGTCAAATTGTCCGTGGCAGACAGCGCCAGACCCCGGTTCCTGAAGGCACGCTCTGTTCCTTATGCGTTACAAGCAGCAGTGGAAAAAGAGCTGAGTCGACTGGAGGAAGCTGACATCATTAGTCCTGTCCAGTATTCGGAGTGGGCAGCTCCAATCGTACCCGTTCTCAAGCGGAACGGGAGCATACGAATCTGTGGCGATTATAAATGTACTATCAACCAGTCGGCAAGAGTAGACAAGTACCCCTTGCCCAACATCGACGACTTGTATCAGAAGTTAGCGCAAGGCGCATTCTTCTCCAAGCTTGACCTGAAACATGCTTATCAACAACTGTTGCTCGACGACGAGTCTAAGCTGCTGACGACAATCAACACCTCCAAAGGATTGTTCGTCTACAACCGCCTACCCTTTGGCGTGTCGGCGGCCCCGGCAATATTTCAGCGCACGATGGAACAATTGTTAGCAGGTCTGTCCTTTGTCGTAGTGTATCTCGACGACATTGTTGTTTCTGGAAAGACTCGTGCGGAGCATGATGAGAATCTGAGGCTGGTCCTGGATCGTCTAGCGTCCGCGGGTCTCAGGTTGAATCGTGAGAAGTGTCTCGTGGCTCAGCAGTCTATTGAGTTCCTGGGCCATGTTATTGATTCAGTCGGCATTAGGCCGTCGGCTGAGAAAGTGGATGACCTTGTGAAGGCCCCACAGCCCAAGAATGTCCCTGAACTGAGAAGCTTTCTGGGACTCATAAACTATTACCACAAGTTCATCGAGAATCTAAGCTCAGTGTTAGCTCCATTGTATGAATTGTTATCATCAAAGTCGTGGTGTTGGTCTGATAGTCACCAGAAAGGGTTCGATACAGGCAAGTCTCTGCTGTTTTCTGAGCCGATACGTATTCATTATGATCCTAGTTCACCTATTGTCGTGTCCTGTGACGCTTCCCCGTATGGTGTTGGCGCAGTTCTGTCGCATGTTCTGCCAGATGGGTCTGATCGGCCAGTAGCCTTTGCATCTAGAACGCTGTCGTCTTGTGAGAAGAATTACTCGCAGCTTGCCCGTGAGGCTTTGGCAATGGTATTTGGCGTCTCCAAGTTCCACAAGTACATCTTCGGTCGCAACTTTACACTACAAACAGATCATAAGCCACTGCTGGGATTGTTTGATCCTGATAGACCCATTCCTGTTCAGTCTAGTGGTCGTATTCAGCGATGGGCACTCAAACTAGCCAATTATGAATTTGTTCTGGAGTACAAGCCTGGGAAACAGAGCGGTTGCGCTGATGGGTTGAGTCGCCTCCCCAATCCGGCGCTGGTACCGGAACCGCCGCAGCCAGCCGAGGCTGTACTATCGCTATCCGTCTTGAACACTACACCGGTTACATCTGCATCGGTTGCTCGCTGGACGAGCAAAGATCCGTCCCTGGCATAAGTATACAAGTTCGTGTCTGAGGGCTGGCCCCAAGACATTCCAGAGGGATTAGAGCCATATTCCCGTCGTCGTAGTGAGCTGTCTGTCTTGAATAACTGCATCCTAATTGGTTCCAGGGTAGTTATTCCTTCACCGGGTCGTGCACCATTGCTGGACGAGTTGCACGCCGGTCATCCCGGTATCGCTAGAATGAAAGCCCTGGCACGCAGCTATGTCTGGTGGCCGTCTCTCGATGCAGAAATCGAACAGACCGTCCGTGGTTGCACGCAGTGCCAGACCGTCACCAAGTCGCCGCATCGCCAGCAAGTCCACCCATGGGAATGGCCTGGTAAGCCTTGGTTACGTGTCCATGTCGACTTTGCTGGACCCATCGCTGGTAAGATGCTCTTCATTATTGTCGATAGTAATAGTAAATTTATTGAAGCACATGTTTGCTCTGGCTCATCTGCTGCTGTCGCAATTCGCAAGCTGGAGCAGACCTTTGCTCTGCTTGGCTTACCTTATAATATTGTTTCTGACAATGGCCCTGCTTTTGCAAGTAGTGAATTTCGTGAGTTTTGCTCATCTAATGGCATACGTCATACTCTCGTTTCACCATATCATCCGTCTAGTAATGGCTTAGCCGAGCGCGCAGTACAGACGGTGAAGTCTGGCTTGGCCAAGATGTCTGGCCCTGATTTGGAAACCCGCCTTGCTAGGTTCCTGTTCCAATACAGAATGACGCCGCAGTCAACAACGGGTCGTTCTCCGTTTGAGCTACTTTGGAAGGAACATCGTCCCCGCTCACGTCTGGATCTCGTGGTCCCGGACAGCGGCAAGAAAGTCTTGGACAAACAGTGCACTGCCCATGATCGTGGTGGTGCAAATGCATACCAGTTCTATTGTGGTGATGCCGTCTGGGCAATGAATTGCAACTCCTCACCGAAGTGGATAGCTGGCATCGTGGATGAACAGCTTGGTCCTCTAACATTCACGGTTCGTCTTGTTGATAACAGAGTCTGGAAGTGTCACTCTGACCACCTGAAGAAACGCCTTCCTGCTGAGTCGGTGCAAGATGCTTCAACTGCTACGTCAGCACCACAGCTTCCATATTCCAGAGCTTTACCTTCTACCACAGCTCTACCGTCTTCAACTGCTCTATCTAGTGTTCCGCCGAATGAGTCTATGTCACTGCCTGGCTCAATTGTACATGATGAGATCCGTGAGAATGCTGATTTATCTGTTCCTGAATCTACTTCTAACCAGTCTAGTGGTTCTAGTCCTGTCGTGTCTATGCGCAGTTCTTCTCGTTCTGTAAAGGCTCCTGTCCGCCTTGATCTGTAGTTCGTCTTATCAGATTATTTGCTGCCACGACACAGTCTATGTATTTCTGTTATTCTGGTCGTTTCCATCTGATGGTGGAGGGATGTGATATCTGAGCAAGCGTTGTACAAACGCGTCATAAGTTGTTATCTTATTACTTACGTTGCCTGCATGCATATGCGCATGCCCGTTGTTTTGTTGTCTTGTCTTGCTCTGAACGAGTGATATACAAGTCTTGAGTTTTTCCCTATCTGACAAGTGTGTCTTGGTCTTGTGTAGTGCCTGGGTTGCATGTAACAGTTGGGCATTGTGATATTGGGCACGACCTATATCATCATAGTGAGATCAGTCCCGGACTACTATCACACTAGACTCGTCTGCCATTGAATATATGCCCGAGTTTGATCGCGTTCTACATGTAGCTCCCATACTATATGCTGCATGTGTACACTCCGCCTATGGTTAGTCTACTCCAGAACAACGCCTGGAGAGGTTCATTGGGGACATGATGTCCCCCACCCCATCCCCCCCCCCCCCCCCACCACCTGAAGTACCGGTATTGCCCCTCCCCCCCCCCCCCAAATAAAGTACAGGACACAGATGGAGCACTCGGGAGCACGTAGCAGTAGGCAAAGTTGACGATGCCAGTGCAGACACGCCTGACCTCGGTCACCACACTGGTACGGTCGTATGGTCTCCAAGGGACATAGCTACCAGAGAACACACAAAATGGGAGTATATAGTGCTATCTCGGAGGATAGACAACCTCCTATACAAAAATACCTACTGATAGAGTTTTATGTAGACCCTATGTGCACATATGTGTGGATGAGTACTAGTAAACGGACAGCTAACCCTAGTCTAAGTAAAATAAATGTAGAATGTAGACCCTGGGCAAAAGAAATAAGTAAATAAAAATAATAGCAACACATGAGGGAACTCGGATGGAGAGCCAAGGATTAAAATTAAAAAAGAGGACCATATCAAAGTTTATGAGTTATCCGTTTTGTCCAACACTAACGGGCATAAACGTGAAGCAGCTAAGCATCAGGTCGTTGAATGTCAGGATCTCAGTCAGTTTTTGTGCTAATTGTTGCACATTTTTGACTCGACAGTATTCTGCTTGTAACCGCTAGTGTTGGACAAAACGGATAACTTGTAAACATGAGGGAACACTCATCCTTACCCAAGTCCCAAAGCCAGCACTCGGCGGTGCTCCGAACCAAGAGGAACATTAGAGAGATCGTCCATCAGCTCCTCTCTCGTCCTGCGATCAAATCGCCGAATGCTAAAACACAAGAAGATAGGAGAGGCAAATAGAATAAATAAATCAATAAAATAATAAACAACAATACAAGTTTGAACAGCTGTAAACGTAATGGACAATCCGAACAGGACCAATGATATACCCAGAAATTATAGAAGGCACTAGGAAACATCCATACCTGCTCAAACTGATTTGGACAACATAGAAGAGGGTAAAAGAGGGCGCTACTCAAGTGTTCCTGGGATAGCTATGGTCTTTGCTATGCTATTTATTTGCAGTCTGATTCATCTGAAAAACGAAGTTTCAACTTTCAAGCATTTAATTTACAGTCCTACCCTCGTTAGTATGACATCGGTTGCAAGACAAACCTCATTAGTAGACAACGATCCAAAATCCCATGAATCATTAGCAGTCGTACATGTAAGTCCGGATAAGAGATAATTCGTTTGTGGACCAAATTCGTTATAACGTCCCCTTCAGCTGTCCCACAGGTTTGAATTCTCATTACAAGAAAAAGCGGATGGCCGAGGATAGCTCGATTGATGTTTCATGTTGTCTTGTATCGGGGACCGATGAAAGATTGTCTGATAATGGGTTGTCTTGTACAGGGGTCTGGTGGAAAACACTGTCTAATAACAAGGAAACATCAGTTCTGAGGTGGACACAATATGGATGATGCAAAGCAGCAGAAAAATGTACTCGTTATCGGACAACAAAAGTTGATACCCCCAGGGTTGTCTCCTAACAAGGGTAGACCTACGAAATAGTGGTTGCGACTTCGGCGATGATTGTTAGGAAAGGGTTTGCTCCCCACACTGGAGCTCACGCTATTCCGCCGCCTTGACTTTACACTTGACTGACAGACAGCTGCCACCCAGAGCACACGAGAAGTCCATCCAACCTTCCACTCGGAAAACCTGCAAGAAGGGACCACTCCCTGCTCAATACACAGTGTTTCGGGAAAATTAACCCTCAACAGTCGAGTTTGAGTAGGCTGAGGAAGAGTGTGCCTGAAGAGCACCATTTATATAGTGCTCTCCAGGTCCAAACATCACCAGGGATACAAACTTACAGAGACGCTCCGTTTGAAGCGCGACAAACACCTCGTGAGCACCAGATAGCAATGCGAGTCAGTGTCGCTCCTGGACGGTGAGAGCTGTATATTGACAGAGAGAGAGAGAGAGAGCGGGGGAGAGAGAAAGAGAGAGAGAGAAAGTGAGTGAGAGAGGGAGAGAGAGAGAGAGGAGAGAGAGAGAGAGAGAGAGAGAGAGAGAGAGAGAGAGAGAGAGAGAGAGAGAGAGAGAGAGAGAGAGAGAGAGACACACACACACACACACACGCAAACACACAGAGACAGACAGGCAGACAGAAGGAGAGAAGACAGAGATCCGGGATGTGACATCATCATGACATCGGCCGTTGCTGTGTATGTTGGATCCAAGGTAACGAAAAGACGGCACATGGGCAATCTCCATTGTTCGAATTGCGAGTGGCTCTAGATTGTCGTTAGAGGTGTTGGGGCCAGAAACCATGAACTTGGTTTGGGTGGGGGTGGGGGCACACGCACGCACGCACACACACACACACACACACACACCACACACACACACCACACACACACACACATACACACACACCTTCCTTCCTTCCTTCTTCCACTGTCATGACTGGCTATGTGGCCCCATACGGGGCAGACCAGGAGACGTGTTGTCCACCGGGCGGGGAACGCCATACTCAGCGCACGCGGGCCGCACGAACAGCGTTACACTTGTGCCTCGCAATATCCTGTGGCCGACGAAAACTGCGTGCACAAGTGCCACAGATGAGGGGCTTCGCCACAGGCTCCATGCGGGACTGGACAATAGCGTCGACAGCGTCACGGCAGGTGACCCGCCATCCCTGTCGATCTTGGACGATGTCACCAAGCTGCTCCAAAGGAACGCCAACACACAAACACACACACACACAGACACACACACATACACATACTGTGTACCATTTATATGCCCGTCACAAGAAAAGCACGCAAAGTTGTGGAAGTCAGGTCTCGCTGGACCAACCAGAATGGAGCTGCTACGGGCCTGAGCACGCAGCTTTCCCCATGTTGCAGAAGGCAATGCAGTGCTGCAAGTGGCAGGCAATCCTGCGTGAAAAATTGGCACATACACCTCCATATTATCAAATTCCAACGAGAGAGCTCAGTTGAAAGCTCAGGGCCCTCACTATGCTTTTTTGCCTAGGTTATCATGCATTATGCGATAGCAATAAACAACAGTTTTATTCGGCTGAAATAAAGGATACCAATAGGCCCCACTTGTACTTGGCTGAAATAAATTGTTCATCGTTGTTATTGCATTTAGTTTTTCATTTCGAACTTGCACGAATAAAGAGCGCTTGGGCTTGAAGGCTACAGAGGGCTTGACCGCCCAGGAGCACTCGCTATGCTTAATAATTGCCTAGGTCATCATGTGTGTTATTCGAACTGATAGAAACGTCTTTGCAATACAAAAACATGTGCATGACAATCAAAACTTTAATTCATAAACGCACATTGATCCATAACTCAAAACTCAATCTCTCAGACAGGTACATTCTACCAAGTAAAAGTAAATATAATAATAGATTACGCTATGGTACTAGCTTATTTCATTTTTTCAAGCCCTGTTTCAACATGTGGCCAGCAGTCTTTGCCAGAATGGTACGGAACATCAACGGAATAGAGCCAGGCTGGTGCGTAACATGATGATGGCCCTACCGACCGCACACCGAACAAGTTCGAGCATGAGAGCATGTATTTTCTCCTGCTGAATGGATGCCTGTGCAGCGGTCTCTAGCTGTCGGCGCGTCTTGTCACGAAGGCGGTGAGTCTCCAAACGACGGGATATTTGCTCCGTCGTTTCTTGCTGTTGGCATCGCCTTTCGCAAGCACGGCGACTCTCGAGGCGGCGGGACCTCTCTTCTCCCTTCTTCTACTCTCTGTGTAGGCACTCCTGCCGACGCCGTCTACTCAGAGCTTTAACACTGTCACCCCTGTCATTTTACTCTTCTTCACAGTCCTCTTCTAATGATCTCAGCATTCTATTTATACAACAACTACGCCCATTAAAACACTGCAATCTACCTGATCCTTACATTCCCAGCCCATTAGTACCACACCCCTAATCTTTCGACCGATAGTACGACACTTCTATGGTCTTTTGAAATCAAACCGCGACCATTACAATAGTGCGATCTAAACCATAATGAGCGTTAGCATGCTAACGCAAGTTAGCAGGCAGCCCAGCGAGCTGGCCCGACCTGCACGCATGCGCGAGTCATGTGGTCATGCGCCCTCCAAGATCCTGTACAATGTCTCTTGCATGTCATTGCTGTTTTCGACTTTCGAGCATGCAACTTGCGGAACATGCGTTCCCAAACAATTTCCTCCACAATTGTGCTCGCCCCGGTTTATCTTGCTAAGCTCAATGTTAAAAGTGCATTCTGCCGAATTCCCGTCCGCCCGGAGGATTGGTCCTTGTTGATCCGCTGGCAGGATCAATACTTTTATGAGAGTGCCCTGCCCTTCAGACTGTATTACGCTCCTGTCCAGCTATATGGAACTCTGCCGCATCCGCCAGTGAATGGATTATGTGCTAGCAGTTCGCACTCCTACGCCTGTTGCATAACGGGGAATACCTCAACTAATGTTACTTCCTCAGTGCATGCTCTGGACTTGTGTTAGCTTGCCAGCAATTCGCTATTCTGCTCCGAGCGTTTACAAGTACATACTTCGATGTTTCTCTGGCCCCAGCAAAAGTGGAGGGTCCAGCTCAAGTCCTGGCGTTATTGGCATCATCCCATTACGGGGAGTACCTCGACTAACGTTTCTGTCTCCATGCATGCTCTGAACTTGTGTTAGCTCGCCAGCAGCAACTCGCTACTCGGGGCCGCGCGTTTACATACCTCGGTGTTTCTCTGGCGTCAGTAAAAGTGCTTCCTCAATGCATGCTCTGGACCTGTGTTAGCTCGCCAGCAACTCGCTACTCGGCGCCGCGCATTTACATACCTCGGTGTTTTCTCTGGCGTCAGCAAAAGGGGAGGGTCCAGCCCACGTCCTGATGTTTATCGGCGTCATCCTGGACACCCGCCGCGCTAACATCAGTATGCCTATGGACGAACTTGCCAAGCTTCGTGATCTCCTTTGGGCCACTCTTCACACAGCTTCAACCACCCAATGTCAACTCGAGTCTCTTCTGGGAAAGCTCTCGTTTGCTACAAGAGTGATAGCCCCTGGACGCAAATTGCAGATTGTGGTCACTTGCCAACTGGTACCGGCAGCCGTATTACCTGATCAAGCTCTCCAAAGAGTGCCTCAAAGATCTTCGCTGATGGCCTGAGCTCCTGGATTAACAGAACGGCCGGTTCTTCTTCCTGCACCCTTAGTGGACGCCGTCCCCCGGCTTGCTGTTATTCACTGATGCAAGTAGTGCACTTGGCCGGTGCGTGTACAATTGCGACCGGGGATAGGGCGATGGACAGTCAATCAAGCAGAGCAGCAATCGCAAAGGGTTGTTTGCAATTGTGGCAGCCCGCAGCACCTGGGAAAACTAGCGGCATCAGCTGCGAATGCCAATCGATGGGCATTTACAGCAACTGCGAGGATATTGCTCATCAGTTGTGGCTTTGGCCTGGCGTTGTACACCGGCCACTCGTTTCGAATCAGCTGCCGGACTCGATATTCAGAGAGGCGGGAAGGTGGAAAGCGATGTCTGCCCGAGTAACATTCGGACGCCACCTGCAGCCAAAGTACGGGTGGCTGCGGCAATGGCTTCAGCCCATGATATCAAGTTCTGACAGTCTTTACCTAGCTTGCACCGCTTACAGATTGCACGGGTAGCTGCACTTTGTGATCCGCTCCGGGAGTGCCGATTTATGGAATATATGCTCTCAACTGGTTATGCATATTTAGCATTTGGCGGCTCTACTCAGAGTCATTGGCGGCTCCATGCGGAGTCATTGGCGGCTCCATGCGGAGTCATTGGCGGCTCCATGCGGAGTCATTGGCGGCTCCAAGCGGAGTCATTGGCAGCTCCATGCAGAGTCATTGGCGGCTCCATGCGGAGTCAATTTGCGGCTCCATGCGGGGTCATTCGGCGGCTCCATGCGGGGTCATTCGGCGGCTCCATGCAGAGTCATTCGGCGGCTCCATGCGGAGACATTTGACGGCTCCAAGCGGAGTCATTTGACGGCTCCAAGCGGAGTCATTTGCCGGCTCAGCTGCGAGCCATCTAGTGGCTCCAAGCAGAGTTATCATACCAGTTGCTCAAATCGGCACTCCCAGCTTAACTAACAGTTAGCAATGCAATTCTTCTGAGGTGTAAAGTGACTTCAGGAATATGTTGCAGAAAACTGCGATGCATGCTGATTATTTACTGTGCCCTATTGTGCACCATATACCTGGTGGGTTACTCAGGGATAAAGTAGATGCACACGAGTACCGTGCATCACGGCACAGGTTAGGTTCGCAACTAACTGCTACAGTGTACTTGTGGTCCGAACTTGCACTCTACTCAGCTCTGCATACGCAAAGAGTGCTGGTGCCGAAATGAACCAGAAGGGTGCTGAGTGGGACGCAACAACACTGACTCTGTATATGTACACAGATATGGTAGGGTATTCAATACCCGCTCTAAGATTTTACACCAACCGGGTACACGTCTACCTGGCACAACTCCTGCAACACTGGGCCAGAGCCAGATGCAATCAAGTGCGGCTACTGTGTGTCAGGGAGTCGTAAAATTACTTTCGACTTCCTGATGAAGTACATTATTGTACATGTACATGTATGAACGTACTCGCACTGGGCACTCTGGCCGCACGCATCTGCACGCGTATGCAGCCTGTCAGTGATGGTATACCCCTCGAAGTATAAAAAATATAGTACTCGACAGGACTTCCAACCGGGTCGCAGGTAACCCAGTGTTCTTTTTCCAAAAGGTCCAAGTACTCACAAACAGGGCCACTGACCCGGCTCTGGAGCAGATACTGGTAATCTAGGCCCAAGTTGCACGATTTTGTTCTGACGCTTCATGTGCTTTCATAGCCAAGGTTTCTCACATTCTTCGCAAGCTCTTTTAGTCTTGAGAGTTGACAACTGCTTATGGTTGTGTTGGCTGAAACATGTCAACTAATCTGACAACCGTCCAACCCCATTTTACTGGTAAGTAGTCAGCGAGTGGCTTTGATGGGGCCATACTAGAGGGAAAGTTATGCGGCATATTTGTGCTTCCTTTTTGAAAACTCGTTCTCGCTCGAAGGGTTTCTAAACTTTATCCCTGCGCTCATTGATGGAGTTCGTTGATGGAGTTGCCAGCGGCACCCTACAGAAGAACAATGTTGTCAAGTTTTTTATGAAAAATTGTCAAACATTTTCAAATTGCTATAAGTTTGGTTAGGGCCGGGTTCCACTGCAGCTCCGCTGCTCCACGGTACTTGGCTGCATGCAGCAGAGCGGCGCGGTTCCAGTGACACTCGCCATTCGAGGTACCTCGATCGTGCTCGACGTTTTTTGATGACATTTAGCGTGCCTGCGCGCGCGTGAAATCCAAAAAAATCCTCGTGTTCTGGCCTGTGCAACGAATCAAAATTCCCCCGTATAAAACAATTAAGTGCGGGAAACAATGCAAGCCGTGACCGCGGCTTGCATTTTTTGTATCAAGCAGCGAAGCGAAAGCTGGTGATGAACCGCGGCCTCGCTGCACCAGCTCGTAATGATGACGTTTCATGCCGTGGATGATGTGCGGCGGAGCGGCAGTGGAACCCAGCCCTAAGGCAAAGGAAATTTGTCAGGAATTGTTTATGCTGCATAGATGGAGAGCTGCACACTCTGGCTTATGGACTCTCGCCTACAGTGTAGTCGTACTGCTAGTGTACTGGCATTAGACTATCACATGCAATATACTGTCTGGCAGGAGGACTCAGGAGGGAATATTAGGACTGACAGAAGACACGAAAAACGAGAACATAATTATGGCGAGAAAGTAATCACTGGCTAAGAATTGCCCTAAGACTTACCGCTTCTCAGTGCTCCATACCAGGAAGTAGTACAATACCTACTCCCTGCTCCATAGATCTACGAGTGTTTTCTCCTCATTCTCTGCATCCTTTCCCCAGGAGTCTCGTCCATTTAGCGGCTCAAATACTTGAGCTCCGGATAGCGGAAAATAGCTCGTCTTCCATTAGCGGCTCTAATAGTACCTGGTCTGAAGTGTCGCAGTCTAGCAACTATGATTTTTTCCAGGAGGGTAAGGGTTGCAAACCCAAAGAGACCCTAAGCTTCGTCTATCAAACAAAACAATTGAATTGCCCTAAAAAATGGAAGAGGAAACGAGTGAGCGAGCTGGTCTGAGCGCGCTACTTTTCAAAAAATAGAAGCTGAAAGCCATCAAAGTCAAAGCATTCTGGCTAGCGCGTTTGTGTATGTCACGAGCGCTAGCGCGCTAGTAGTCGCAGCAAACGCTCGCAGGCCAGAGTTAGCGCTATTTGTGCTGTTTGCCGCACCCGGCAGCTGGATGGATCACGTGATCCAAGCTGGCAAATAAGGTCCGATGGTTCAGCTACATTGAGCCACAAGCATCCGAAACTGGTGGCGAAGGAAGCATAAATATGATTGTGTGTCTGTCTGTCAGACTCAGTACACATGGTACATGGGGTGGGGAGTTGAGTGTGTGTGTGTGGGTGGGGGGGGGGGGGGGGGGGGGGGGGAGGCGTGTGTATGTGCACATGTGCTTGTACTTTTGTGTGTCTGTACAGTGTTTGTGTGTGTGCGCGCGCGCGTGCGTGTGCATTTTTGTGCACAATTCCGTTATGAAGTACAAATGATAGGTTTACCTTTTGTACACTCGCCAAGACTTCGGTTAGATTCACTGAGAACCTTTCTGGCCAACCTGGAGGCTGAGCTTTCCGTTTCCTAAACGGCTAAAGTCACCGCGTGCTCAGTATACGAGTAGAAAAATGTTGAAATTATCAAGATTTATAAATAACGACCTGCAACCATGTACAATGTAGATAGATAGGGAACACACATTGATTGTTTTTAAAAGAATCCAGGCATTAGGGACCTTTCGCACCCCGCGTACGGATACGAAACGAATGCTGATTCGTCACCTGGGTTCGAGGATTCGTCAGAGTCCCTGCGGAGAACTCGTTTTCACGAATGGAAGCCTCTTCATTCGTGGCACGCTCCGAATCCGTCAGGTACTAGGTACACATTTATTTGGATAGGTACACATGTTTTGCAAGGTACACATTTTTCCCTTGATTCCATGATCCATGCACGTGTGCGTGTAAAAACCCGTACGCCAAGCTACCGGCGCCCGCGGCCGTATTCGTAGTTGCCATGCACATTTGCATGACGACTTGCGAAACCTGAAATCTGTTTTCAACGAAACGATTACGAGCCGAATCAAACTTTCGTTTCGCATTCGTTTCGTAGCAAATGCGAAAGGTCCCCAATATCATGAATCATGGAACGAGTGCGTAATAATGCTCTATGTTGCGTTTTGACGATGCTGAAGGAAGGGAGCCGTTGCGATTCACTCACAACACACGCACAGAAGTCCACTCGACTGCAATTTCAGTGCAATTTCTGACACAAATTCATAACTCCACAAGTACGAGGAAGCTCAGCGGATCTCCACAAGAACTTTCGCCCATCAACTGCAATGGAATATGGGCTGTATGATACGACCAGCGGCTAACACGGGAAGTGGCGTCATTTTCCACAAATCTCGTTTCATTCACAACCATTTGACTGCAATTCAGTGCAATTTCTGCCACAAATTCAACTCCACGAGTACGAGGAAGCTCAGCGGATCTCAACACGAACGTTCGCCCATCACCTGCAATGGAATATGGGCTGTATGATACGACCAGCGGCTAACACGGGAAGTGGCGTCATTTTCCACAAATCTCGTTTCATTCACAACCATTTGACTGCAATTCAGTGCAATTTCTGCCACAAATTCAACTCCACGAGTACGAGGAAGCTCAGCGGATCTCAACACGAACGTTCGCCCATCACCTGCAATGGAATATGGGCTGTATGATACGACCAGCGGCTAACACGGGAAGTGGCGTCATTTTCCACAAATCTCGTTTCATTCACAACCATTTGACTGCAATTCAGTGCAATTTCTGCCACAAATTCAACTCCACGAGTACGAGGAAGCTCAGCGGATCTCAACACGAACGTTCGCCCATCACCTGCAATGGAATATGGGCTGTATGATACGACCAGCGGCTAACACGGGAAGTGGCGTCATTTTCCACAAATCTCGTTTCATTCACAGCCATTTGACTGCAATTCAGTGCAATTTCTGCCACAAATTCAACTCCACGAGTACGAGGAAGCTCAGCGGATCTCAACACGAACGTTCGCCCATCACCTGCAATGGAATATGGGCTGTATGATACGACCAGCGGCTAACACGGGAAGTGGCGTCATTTTCCACAAATCTCATTTCGTTCACCCCAACTCAAATAAAAGTGAAGTACAATTAGGGATTTATCTTGCATTTCCATCGCCTCAGAATAAATCAACTTCGATAAACTGAGAGAGAATGAGTGAGGCAGCTGGAAGAATTGAGGATGAAAATAGAGATCAGAAGACTCGACGGAGCAATCGTCTCCGTGCTCTCAGAGAAATCGGAGAATGTCCCAATTAGTATTTCAAGAAGACATCACAATTTTCGAAAATAATAATTTCCTTGCCTCGCAACACCGTTCCCTGGCAGCGTTCCCCGGCAGCGCGAGGCAAAGATGTTTTCTGGGAATGTGTGCCGTGTCCTCTCCCGGGCTTTTACGACTCCCTGGTGTGAAGTGTACGCATGACATCAGAAGATCCGATTCCGCTCGACCAAGACCCTACACAGAGCTGGATTTTTTTTTTTTTAACAGCATTGCACTGAGCCTCTTGTACGGGCAAAATAACACATTTTGTGAAGAATCAACACATAAAAACGAATCATCATAATAAGTATTTACAGAGTCTGTCACTCAGTAGGATCACTGCACTGTGCAGGTTCACTGGATGCGTGCCTCCGCCGCCACTAGCACAGCAGGGGACTCAGGCATGGCAGGAGCAAACATGCTCCTTGAGCCACGCAGGCACATAGCACCACAACGCACCAGGGCAAACCCAAGGCGGCAGCGCAGCAAGGAGATAACCTGCCCGTATGGCTCCTTACTCTTCTCAGCCAGGAGAGAGGCGATCCGCGTGAAAAGAGCATTGGCATGCTTGCCATAGCCACCAGAGGCAGAGAGCACAACGGGCACGAAGGAGGCATGCTCAACTTCACGTACTCGCTCCTCGTACTTCCGGCGCTTTTCCTGTTCATGGCGTCTGTAGCTAGCAGCGAGGGAGGTGGCACGATTCGAAGACGCAAAAGGGTTGAACACCCGTACATCAATAAAGATGCGCTCGAATCGGCCACCCCACACACCACTAGCCGCAACGTCCAGCCGAGCTTGCTCCTCCGTGACAGCTGTGCGATGGCGGAAGGCCTCTCCGGTGACGGGCTGGAGGTGGGGTTCCACTGTCACGTTGTGAGCGACCTGCCTCAGAGCTCTGGCGGTGATGTCCCTCACCTCGTTGTGTCGCAGCGTCGGGAAGCCACCAAACGGGCACGACAGGGCGTGACTCACATTCAGCGGCTTACTGCACACGCAGAGGCTTGGGAGCCGAGGAGGTGTCCAGCCGTACCGGAGGCACAGGCCATCCCGGAAATCTCCCTTGCTGAGTGTGAAACCATGGCGGCTGAGGGGGCGGCAGGTCAGCCAGCTGGATGCACCCTTTTCTGAGGCCAGGTCGAGAACAGGGGCCAGCTCCCGGTGATCCGAGCGAAGAGCGTCAGCCATAGACTTGAACGCACTCCGCTTCTCGGCCCGAACCGTCGCCTTGACCGTCCGGAGCTGAGTCAGAGAGTCGCCAAGAGACGACTCCTGCTCCAGCAGGCGAGACACGAGGCTAGCCGTGATCCTTCGGGATGAGGTGTACTGTTCAGCCACTGAACAAGGGTCTGCCATACCCAGTCCCCCAAGCCGGCAAGGCAGAGAGAGTAGGGAGCGAACAGTTGTCCCAGGTGGAGCCTGACCCGTGATGGCCGGGATGAGCCGACCGCTGATTGCGTGTTCCAGCGGTTCAAGCAAGGATGGCGGGATGGAGGAGGTCCGGCAGAGGAAGGACCACTTGTTTTGCAGGCCCTGTGTGAAGGCGGAGTAGGCGGCCTGTGGCTGCGATGCAGCGATGGTCGTGAGCTGCGCAACTTCCTCACACCAGGTGGCGACCTCACAGAGCTGGATCGGCGTTGCACACTCTGGGGGGTTATGTACTCTTGGTATTAGAGAGGTTCCGCACTACGTAAAGTTGAGCAACTTTACGTTAGTGGGCGGGAAAAACCCGTGAATTCGCGAGTTTGCAATCCACTTGCGGAAAGTTGTCTACGTAGAGTACGTAGATAGGGCTCTGATAACGTAGCTGGTCCGTAAGTGGATTGGGGTACAAATTTATGACTCTCTCCCCAGGTCGATCTGGTCGTACACTGCCACGTTCGGAGTTGCCAAGGGCAGCTACGTGATTTGAAAACTCCGTATGGCGGAACCCAGATCGGCATGCAGTTTACGTAAGACTTTCCGTAGATCGACTACGGTTTTTACTAACGTAATTACGTTATGCGGAACCTCTCTACTACCTTGCAGTGTGCACCTACAACCACACTATCGCATAACGGATGAGTTCAAAGCAATAATACTAATAATTATATGTTCTAGAATTACATGTGACAACAAAATACACAAAGGAAACCTGATGAGACGAGTTAATTAATTACATGTATAGAGACTGATATGAGAAAACCCGTGCCAAGCACAGTGGAGTCGGCCTTAGAAGGAGTGCATTTACTTCAAGTGCAAGTCAACGTAATGGTTTACAGCAATGCAGTGGCTGAAAATTCAGTGTGTGTGTCAGCACCTAAACATAAAGAAATGCGGCATCAAATTTGTTTCGAACTAGGGAAATAGTTCCGCAAAATATTAGACAATGCTGATAGTTAACCTCTGTGTATATTGCTACCCAAAGACCAGGTATGGTCAAACAAAGGGAATGAACTATTTTTAACTATACTTACGCAGCGGACACGACAACACCAGGGGCATACGAAGGGGTGTTTGGGGTGCCAAAGCACCCCCCCCCCCCCCCCCCCCACACACACACAACCGAATTCGATCTTGGTTTGCAGCTCGTTCAAGAAAGACCATAACGCGCGGACCATAACTCTACACATCGCACACTGTAGCCATCCCTGTTCGGACTTACGTGGGTTTTTAAAAATCTGAAACCAATGTACGCGTTCTTACTTGCACTTGACTATTTCGTCGGATGATTGGCCATTTTGGAATGGTTAGTACGGTACACAGTGCGGCACGTCATCCTTATAATGTACATCATCCGCTTTGAATGTCTTGTTTTATGCCGTTATGTTCTCCACATGTTTCTCCGTAGAGCCGTTGTGTTTATGATAACAGAATATACCATGTGACATTCATCCACTGTCTGTAGACGGCTCAATTTGCCGAAGGCAAAGAACGGAATACACAGACTGAAGAACGAGCAGTTGCGGTTTCGTAACTCTCAGTTTCACGAACTAAATCGATCATCAGACGAAGATTGATACTGACCCTGCCCTGAGAGTACTGATATATACCATGAATGTGGCAAGCGCAGCGGACATAGTATTAGGAGCACTCTCAGGCCAAGGTCAGTATCAATGTTCGTCTGATCGGATTGATTCAGTTCATGAAACTCAGAGTTACGAAGCAGCAACTGCACGTTCTTCTGTCTGTGTAATAACAAAATATATAAATATCGGCCGACATGAAAGGACCACAATGAAGGCATGCTCTTTTGTGTGGGAACGTCGAGGAAACCACCTTGATCACTATCCTGGCTACGCCCCTGAACACAGTCATCAAGTAGTTCACTGCCTACAGCAGAGAAGAAATCATCCTCCGAGGAATTCGATGAGGCAGTGAGGTCTGCAAAGTGCGTCTTTTGTCTGCTTGCTACAATCCTAGCGAGAGTATCTGCATAAGTGCATGAATGCTAGCAAGACTTATGGGAGTGTACCTCTCTAGCGATCAGATTCGCTGAACTGATTGCTGCCATAATCCTTTGATCGTGTCGTGTGGCAGCAGCGTTCCGCAATTATTTCTTTTCTGCTTCTACTGTCACGGGTTGAGATGTCGCCTGCTTGGTTGTACAGCTCGCTTATTTGTTTCAGCGTGCCACAAAACAGGCATATTTTTTCTTCTGGTTCAACAACAGGGGCTCGTAGCGATTGATGAGTCCTGTCCATCGAACTGCGGACTCCTCGGATGCCGTGCAGGCTGTCAGAATATTTGGCACTTGGCATTGTGTGAATACACTTCAGAGTTCTATTCGTTTCGGGTTCCGGTACAGAGGAGATAGCACCATGTACCAGGCCGGCCAGCACTCGGCAGGAGCTCATCACTGCAGTTGGTATTGCCAAAATACGTGAAACCATGGCATAGGCGAGGCACACCCGATCGACCTAGAACCTAAATACTACAGAGTATATCTACCGTCCAGGAATATGTTTTTACATCTGAAGCGCACCACGTAGCACTCCAAGTGTGCGAGATTTCAAATTTGAACTTTTGAGTGGGTTTGATGCATGCTCAAACTTACGCTCCGCGAAACTTGTGCATGGATTTGCCCCGAAGAAATTCGCCTCTATCGAGAGAGCGCCCCAGATCTAGAAGCAGTTCTCGACTGTTTTGGGTACCTCAAGGGGTCCTCTTTCAGGCCCCCACATCAAACCTTGGTGCCCCGTCGTGGCGAACGGAATTTTTTTAGGGTTACATTTTGAGCACTTGGACTGCAGACTATAACCTCGCCCGACGTTGCTTGACTTCGGTGATCGGACGAGAACCGGTATTTTCAACGTGGTATGGCCGTAGACATTCTTTTCCTTTCGCCGACTCCCCTTATACTGAAAACACCCAGTGTCGCGCACGCACGCACAATAACACACGCAAATACATGCTGGGCGCACAGGTACAGTCCATAGCTGCCATCAGAGATCTACGGCGTCTGCCTGCGTGCGGCTGCAAATACGCAATTGCATGCTGGGTCAGGGGTTCGGGGAAGAAAGAAAAAAACACCTTTGAAGATAGACTGAAGCCGCTGAATAATCAAAAAGAACGTAGATCTACGCAGCACTGTCCTGTTTTCTGTGCGACGAACACTGAAGAAGAACTGAGCCTTGCAGCAAGGAAGACAAAGAAAGAGAAGAAAAGAAGAAGAAGAAAAGAAATGAAATGAAAAGGAAAGAAAAGAAAAGAAAAAAGTCTACAGCACGAGGTATTCCCAGGCGGTCACCCATCCAAGTACTAACCTCGCCCGACGTTGCTTGACTTCGGTGATCGGATGAGAACCGGTATTTTCAACGTGGTATGGCCGTAGACATTCTTTTCCTTTCGCCGACTCCCCATATACTGAAAACACCCAGTGTCGCGCACGCACGCACAATAACCAATACAAATACATGCTAGGCGCACAGGTACAATCCATAGCTGCCATCAGGGATCTAGGGCGTCTGCCTGCGTGCGGCTGCAAATACGCAATTGCATGCTGGGTCAGGGGTTCGGGGAAGAAAGAAAAAAACACCTTTGAAGATAGACTGAAGCCGCTGAATAATCAAAAAGAACGTAGATCTAAGCAGCACTGTCCTGTTTTCTGTGCGACGAACACTGAAGAAGAACTGAGCCTTGCAGCAAGGAAGACAAAGAAAGAGAAGAAAAGAAGAAGAAAAGAAATGAAATGAAAAGGAAAGAAAAGAAAAGAAAAGAAAAGAAAAGAAAAAAGTCTACAGCACGAGGTATTCCCAGGCGGTCACCCATCCAAGTACTAACCTCGCCCGACGTTGCTTGACTTCGGTGATCGGACGAGAACCGGTATTTTCAAAGTGGTATGGCCGTAGACATTCTTTTCCTTTCGCCGACTCCCCTTATACTGAAAACACCCAGTGTCGCGCACGCACGCACAATAACACACACCACGAATCGTGCTGGAAGGGAGTTCCGTAACCTCTTCTCTTGTTTTGGCCTTGAGCAAATGGTGACATTCCCCACACACTTTACCCCGCACGGCTCAACATCGTGTATTGACGTTGTACTCACGGATCATCCTCACCTACTACTCTCTGTTACATCTGTTGCTCCTCTTGGTGCATCTGACCACGCACAGATCCTCAGTCATTTCCTACTGCCTACTGATGCTGTTTACCGTGATGAACCTGCTGCAAGCGGACATCCCGCTGCTGCACCCCGAAGCCACTTCAGCAATGTTCCTGCAAAGCCGGAATATGACTTTAAATCCGTGCCATCTTCCGTCTGGGATAGTGTGAATGCAGAGCTCTCTGATATTGACTGGAGCTGGCACCTGCGTGCCAGCAACGTCAATGATGCGCTTTCGCACTTTTCTTCCATTCTCAACAGTGCCCTTGAGAAGCACCTCTGGCCATTCGGAAAGCAGCCGTATTCTCACCGCTGCCCATGGCCCAGTCAGCCACCCTGGGTTGATGCCCATCTCCGCACAGCAATCAAGTGGAAATATGATCTCTATAGCATTTTTAAGAAGTACCCAACACAACAAAACAAACAAGCATACCAACAGCAGCGAAATATAGTGAAAACCCTGACGCGGACAAAGTACAGAGCTTATATCCGCTCAGTGCAAACTACTTTGCGGGGTAGACACCGTCCATCGCTTCACCAGTTTGTGAGACAAGCAAGAATTCGAAACGTATCACGGGAAATTCCGTCACTCACAACAGGGACTCAGCAGGCGGCTGACCCTTTGGCCAAAGCTACGGCACTAAACGCCCAGTTTGCCTCTGTGACTCGGCCAGATGACCCATTGCTCTCTATTCCCCCTATTCTCACCCCCTCGGAGCCCTCAGCTTGTTTCACGTCCGTCATCACCACAACTGCCACTGTCCGGCGTCATCTGAAGAAGCTTCCGACGTGCAAGGCGTCTGGTCCTGACGGCATCCCCAACCGGGTCCTCAAGGCCCTGGAACCATCCATAGCATTCCCTTTGTGCCATATTTTCAACATGTCATTTACCACGGGCATATTCCCTTCCGCATGGAAAACAGCGAAAGTCATACCTGTATTCAAGAAAGGTTCCCGCCACGAACCTGCAAACTACCGCCCTATCTCTCTTCTTCCCTGCGTGTCCAAAGTATGTGAACGCATCTTTTATGACCACTTATACAGACATGTTTCGCCGTTTCTGAGTCCCGCACAATCTGGGTTTCGTAAAGGCGACTCCACCTCCCTTCAACTGACCCGCATCGTGCAGCAGGTTTGCCAGCATAGGGATAACAGAGCGCTTGCTGGCATTTGCTTCTTTGACTTGGCCAAGACTTTTGATACCGTCTGGCATCGAGGACTTTTGGCAAAGCTCGAGCATGCATTCAGGGTACGCAAACAACCACTCTCCTGGCTGAAATCTTATCTCTCTGGGCGTTATCAGTACGTAACTGTGCTTGGCACATCCTCGGCTGCAGAGCCAGTATTGTCAGGCGTTCCTCAAGGATCAATTCTTGGTCCCCTACTATTTATAATTTACGTAAACGACTTACCTGCAGTCTTCCCTGGAACGTCTCTGTTTGCTGACGACACGACCCTTCTCACCTCATCAGCTTCCCTCACTGGCCTGAAAAACAACTTGCGTGCTGGCATTCAGGAAGTTCTTTCCTGGATGTCGTCCTGGAGGTTGTCCCCAAATCTATCAAAAACAAAAATCATGCTCTTCCCGCCCCAGCCGGAGTTCACAACCCTCATCCATGCCAACTTTCCAAATCCAATTGACATAGTGTCTTCTCACAAACACCTTGGCATTGTGATTGACTCTGCACTCTCTTGGGTACCTCACATTGAATATATCTGTAAAAAATCAAGTAAATCCTTAGGAATTCTCTCCCCCCACTGCTCCTACCTCCCACTTTCTTGCAAGCTTCTTTTTTTATTTAGCCTACCTTCGCCCAATATTTCATTATGCAGATACGTCTTGGGTTGGGTTATCCTCTTCCGCTGCTGCAAAGCTTGAAATACATCACAAGAAAATACTTAAAATTCTCCTCCGTCAACCCCGCATGCTCTCATCATCCGCCCTTTATAAAATCGCTCACACAACCCCGTTATCACATGGATGCAGTGCACACCTGGCTTCTCTTGTCCATTCTATTAAGCTTGAGTTGTGCCCACCTCATCTCATGTGTTTTAATTGGTTCTCTTCTCTAAGAACTAGAAACTCGCTCTTACTCCCTATGTCACGACGTTGACATGATGTTCAACGTCATGAGATTATTTGCAGTACACGTCATAGTTTGTGTTCTCTACCCCGGTTTGTTTCCGCGTTCCCACACCGAAGCGGGGCCGCGTGTTTATTATTTCTACTGACTCACTCGCCTCTTGGCGACTTCCTCCATGTTTTTTCCTCCTTTTTTGCTCTGCGCAAGCGCCTTGCGCTTGAGTCGTCGTCTTCTTTCAGTTCACAGCAAGAACAATAATTTTACCTCTTGTGCAGTGTCAGTCAAATTCAGTCAAATCAAGCTCTCCCGATCCCAAGAAACTGTCTGGCGTGTGCACAAAGTGGTGCCGAAACCCGGGATACCATTCCAATCTTGAGAAAGATAGACTCGACTCAAATAATTTGTAAGCAGCTTGCCCGATTTGGGTCGTCGAGCTAACATGCCGAAGAGAGCAGTGACGACCGGCACGCAGATCATGCGCCGGGCCAAGATCGCGCAGCTGCAAGGATCCATCGACGAACTCGTCAAAGAGGCCGAACTCCTTTTATCGAAGGAAGGAGGTCAAAGGGCCGACGAGTTGTCGCCAGAACACGTGGACTCGGATCCAAAAAAGCTAAGTACACTTGTGGATTGTATTGTTGAAGAATTGTACGCATATGATGAGGCGTGTGATGCATTGGCCAGTGTTTTGGACTCGGAGACTCTGGAGGGTTCAGATGAGGCTCTGCAAACGGAGATCTGCGATGTGGTTGCGTATTCGGTACGCATCAGAGGGTCAATTGTTGAATGCAAGCGATCTCCGCAGTACAGAGCCCAGACGAACCGTCCAGAAGCTGCTACTACTAGTACTAGCTCACCAAGTAGCACCAAGAGTACGGGCAGTGCGGGTATCAAACAAGAAACTAGTATGGTTGATTTGTCCAGCATCCAACAGTCAATAGGAGATCTTGTTCGTACGCAGTCTATTACACATAGTCAACACCAGCAAGTATTACAGTCGCAAGAGGATCTAATCAAACAACACCAACTAGTCGTACAACACATGCAAGCATCATCACCTCAACCACAACCAGCTCCCACAAGTTCAGTCAATTTGCCCAAATTTGAAATACCAACATTTTCTGGTGATTTCCTGAAATGGGCTGAGTTTCACGATATGTTTGTTGCGTCTATTGATGCGAATCAAGGGTTGTCGGGTGTCCAGAAACTGTCGTACCTAAGAGATCACGTAACGGGTTTGGCTCGGGATGCCATAGCTGGCTTGCCCATATCAGATACCAACTACACAACCGCGCTTGACATTCTCCGCAAACGTTTCGGGAATGATCAGCTTCGCGTCAATGCACACTACACGGCAATCATGGACTTACCGCCTGCGTCCAACGCTACTCCATCTTTGCGTAGGTTGCACGATGCGTTGGAGGTGCACTTGCGAAGCCTCACAGCGCTTGGTGAGAATGTTAATCAGGCGGTGTTTGTGTCAATGATTACGAACAAATTGCCACGCACCACGCTAGCGGCTTTGGAATTAAAAAAGGGGCCACAATCCTGGACCGTTTCGGACTTGCGCGCTGCAGTAGCCAACTTCATAATAGCGAATGAAGCAGCAGATCGCCTCAGCCAGCCACCGAAAAAATCGCACGAATCACCATCTGCCAGTGCGTCCGGTCAATCTCTTGTTGCCTCAGCTTCAGCTACTTCAAAAGCGAAGCCCAAGAGAGTGTGTGTTTTTTGCAGTTCGGAGGCACATTTCTCTGACGAATGCAATAAGTACACTACAGTAGAAGCGAGGAAGAGCGTAGCTAAACAAAGGTGTTTCAAGTGTTTGCGATCAGGCCACTCCGTGCACGATTGCTCTAGCAAACGGCGGTGTTTCTATTGCCACAATCCTGCACACCACAGCAGCTTGTGTCCAGATAAATTCACTGCCGCATCCACTCAGAGGCAAGCTTCCACTATGAGCCCGAATGCTCAGTCCTTCAAACCCAAGCCTGCCACGAGCACGGTCGCAAACGCCGATCACCAGATCATGATGCAAACTGCTGTGGCACCGTTTCTCTCCTCCAAGCTGAAGCCGATCAATGGCCGTATTCTCTTTGATACCGGCTCCACCAAGACATACATCACGCAAGCTTATCGAGATCAGCTCGATTTGCCCACAATCGGAAATGAAACACTCTCCTTGGCTACATTTGGGAACAACAAAAGAAAAAGTACCGTGTACGCCAAGGTGAGTTTGACCATGCAGTGTAAGGATGGGTCCACTCGTGCGATTCAGGCCAGTGTACTTCCGAACATAACCGCTCCAATTGCGCGATGTCCACTTGCTTCTTCTTTTCCTCTTCTACAGTCTCTGCCACTTGCAGAACCGCTCTCCAGCAGCGCAGAGCCCATGGTCGTAGACGTCTTGATTGGTCTCGATCACTATTATGATATTATCGGCAAGGACCGCACCGAACTAAGCGGTGGTCTGGTCTTGCTCGACTCCGTTCTTGGTTTTATCTGTACCGGCAGTCTGCCTGTGCCTGCCACCACAGAGGCGCAGTCATGTCTTGCTCATCAAACAGACACGGACCCTGAATTCGACCTCCGTAAGTTCTGGTCGACAGAGAGCTTGGGTACTTTTGACGATACGTCGTCGCAAGATCTTGTGGGCGAGCGCTTCGCCAACTCCATCTCCTTTGCCGAGGGTCGGTACGCGGTGAGTTGGCCCTGGAGGGACTCACATCCTCCTCTTCCGACAAACTACGGTCTGGCTTTCGGTCGCCTGAAGGCACAAGTGCGTCGCCTCGAAGCCCATCCGGAACTTCTTGACCAGTACGATACCGTGATTCAAGACCAGCTTGACAGGGGCATGATAGAAGATGTTCCTCGTGGTTTTACAACCAACCAGATTCACTACCTTCCACACCATTCAGTACTCAAACCTACTGCTACTACCACGAAGCTGAGGGTAGTGTATGATGCGTCCGCAAAATGTTCCGAAAAACTCGCCAGTCTCAACGACTGCTTGCACGCTGGCCCCAATCTTGTTCCAGACCTTTGCGGTATTCTTCTTCGTTTTCGTCTTTCTCCGGTAGCCATAAGTGGAGACGTAGAAAAGGCCTTTCTGCAGATTGGTCTGCACTCACATGATCGTGACGTGACCCGCTTCCTATGGCTGCACGATGCATCCAGCTCAGCTACTCCAGACAACATACGACAACTTCGTTTCTGTCGTGTTCCGTTTGGCGTTGTCAGCAGTCCATTTCTCTTGGCTGCCACTATTCAGCATCATCTTAGCGCTGCTGATACAACAGATTCCGACCTAGTGTCTCGCAATATTTACGTTGACAACCTGTTCCTTGGTGCCAACTCTGGGACGGAGGCGATTGCTATCTATGATGCCACGAAGCGCCTCTTCAGTGTTGCGTCTATGAATGTTCGCGAGTGGTCTAGTAATTCTGCAGAGTTTCTTAGCAGCATTCCAGAACCAGACCGAGCCAAGGGTACTATCCACAAGTGCCTCGGTATGCTGTGGGATACAGAACATGATACTCTACATATTGCACCTGTCAGTGCCGTATCCAAGTCGGCCACAACGAAGCGGAGTATCCTTCGACATACTGCCCAATTCTTTGACCCCCTTGGTCTCCAGTCTCCTGTTCTTGTTGGTGCGAAGATTCTGCTTCAGGATCTTTGGAAGCTGAACGTCGGCTGGGACGACGACCTTCCACAAGACATCATTTGTAGATGGTGTGATATTGCGGCTCAACTTGAACTTGCTGCATCAACGAAATGTCCACGATTCATCAGTGCACCACGTGCCAGCGACGCTCGGTTTTCTCTCCACGTCTTCAGCGACGCATCTGGGCTGGCTTACGGTGCCGTTGCTTACCTTACTACTACGTTTGACGATCAACACACGTCGAACCTTCTAATCATCAAGTCCCGTGTTGCACCTGTTGCTTCACCTACCATTCCACGTCTGGAATTAATGGCCGCGCTTCTCGGTGTTCGTCTGATCCAATTCGTCCGTCGGGAACTTCCGCTCACTTTCTCCTCTACCTTTCTATGGTCAGACTCCACCACAGTTCTCCATTGGCTGGCCTCTTCTGACAAACTACCTGTCTTCGTCAACAACCGTATTGATGCCATTCGTGCGGTTCCCGATGTTGCCTATCGCTATGTCCGCTCTACCGACAATCCCGCCGACTTGCCTTCACGCGGTGTCTCTGTTCCTTCCCTTCAAGCCAGCTCGCTATGGTGGCACGGTCCACACTTCCTTGCCACTGCTGACCATCACGCCGAGCCAGCACTTGATCACCATGTCAACGTTGCCGCTGGGGAGGGTCCTTCAAGCACTTCGGAGATACCTGCACCTGTATCACACCCAACAGAGTCCACCGGTCCAGACACTGAGCTTGCACACGAAATGAAAAAAAAGCCTGATGCGCATCACGAACAAAAAAAAACATGTGATGAACCACCATTTGGTATTGATTGTGCCAGGTTTTCGTCTTTCAGTGCCTTAGTGCGTGTTTCTGCTCTGTGTTTGCGGTTTCTCTCCAGGTTGAGACCACAAGGCGGCAAGTCCTTCGGGGTGGATTCTAGTTGTAACTCAGAGGTCAAGGTAGCCAAAATCATGTGGCTACACCATGCACAACAGAATCTGTCAGACGTCAGTGCTGTCGAAAATTGTAAGAAGCACAGCCCGAAGGACAAGCTGCGGCTCTTCCTCGATGAGAACCGCCTCATCAGATGCAGAGGACGCTTGGAGAACGCCGAACTTTGCTATCAAGCAAAGTATCCAGTACTGATTCCCCAAACGCATCCCATCACCCAGCTCATCATCAACGATTGTCACCTGATGACGATGCATGGCGGCGTTGCACACACGCTATCAAGACTGCGTTACGAGTACTGGTTACCACGAGGGCGTGCAACAGTGAAGTCATTCATCACTAAGTGCCTGACTTGCCGGAAGCACCACGGTGGTCCATACCGCACCCCAGATATGGCCCCGCTTCCATCTGCCCGCGCAACAAGATCTATCCCGTTGGACATGGAGATACGTTCCGCAACCGTCATCACTGCAGAGAAGACAGAGCTCAAACGACCCCTGTCTCTCCTGTACCCTATCTGTCCTGCTGCTAACTCCGAGGCTAACAACAACAGCACCGCTCCGGACACACACACCACTGGCCAAGCCGATCTGCCAGTTCCAGCAGCTGTTGCTCCACCCAGTCGTCCACAACGTGCTGCCGCTAAGAAGCAACGTCAGACGCTTCGCCAATTAATTGGCAGCGAACTTGTTTAGTTGAATCAGCTAGACAGTTGATAGTTCACATCTGAACTCTCTCTTTCTCTCTCTCTCTCTCTCTCTCTCTCTCTCTCTCTCTCTCTCTCTCTCTCTCTCTCTGTGTGTGACGGTCTACTCTCTTTCACCCTTGCGTAATATATGCACTTATTGTGTTTTGTTTCCACGTTACTTTGTTACGAATTATCTCCTTTTCTCTGCATCTCTTGCGGGGGAGTGTCACGACGTTGACATGATGTTCAACGTCATGAGATTATTTGCAGTACACGTCATAGTTTGTGTTCTCTACCCCGGTTTGTTTCCGCGTTCCCACACCGAAGCGGGGCCGCGTGTTTATTATTTCTACTGACTCACTCGCCTCTTGGCGACTTCCTCCATGTTTTTTCCTCCTTTTTTGCTCTGCGCAAGCGCCTTGCGCTTGAGTCGTCGTCTTCTTTCAGTTCACAGCAAGAACAATAATTTTACCTCTTGTGCAGTGTCAGTCAAATTCAGTCAAATCAAGCTCTCCCGATCCCAAGAAACTGTCTGGCGTGTGCACACCCTATGTGTAACTCATCCACTCTTTTGAGCTCCCCTCTCTTTATTGCTTATTCTGTTTGGCTCACTCTACCCAGAGAAGTTAAGGACCTGACCTCACTCCGCCTGTTTAAGATCCGTGCCGCCTCTTATTTACTACGACATACATAGCTCATTATCCACATGTCCTTTGCGTCTCTGCGTTTTTCACTGTTTTTATTTGACATTATCTTTCTTTACGGAGTTGTTGTTGCTGTTCGTTTTGCTACTCTTTCTTTCTTTTTCCCTCCCCTCATTTCTATTAATTTTATCGCCGTGGTTGGCAATCACCCACTCTCGTAACATTGGCCGATGTTTCCGCCGAGTCTTGAGATGTTGTAATAAATAATAAATAATAATAATAATAATAAATACGCAATTGCATGCTGGGTCAGGGGTTCGGGGAAGAAAGAAAAAAACACCTTTGAAGATAGACTGAAGCCGCTGAATAATCAAAAAGAACGTAGATCTACGCAGCACTGTCCTGTTTTCTGTGCGACGAACACTGAAGAAGAACTGAGCCTTGCAGCAAGGAAGACAAAGAAAGAGAAGAAAAGAAGAAGAAGAAGAAGAAAAGAAATGAAATGAAAAGGAAAGGAAAGAAAAGAAAAGAAAAGAAAAGAAAAAAGTCTACAGCACGAGGTATTCCCAGGCGGTCACCCATCCAAGTACTAACCTCGCCCGACGTTGCTTGACTTCGGTGATCGGACGAGAACCGGTATTTTCAACGTGGTATGGCCGTAGACATTCTTTTCCTTTCGCCGACTCCCCTTATACTGAAAACACCCAGTGTCGCGCACGCACGCACAATAACCCACACAAATACATGCTAGGCGCACAGGTACAGTCCATAGCTGCCATCAGGGATCTAGGGCGTCTGCCTGCGTGCGGCTGCAAATACGCAATTGCATGCTGGGTCAGGGGTTCGGGGAAGAAAGAAAAAAACACCTTTGAAGATAGACTGAAGCCGCTGAATAATCAAAAAGAACGTAGATCTACGCAGCACTGTCCTGTTTTCTGTGCGACGAACACTGAAGAAGAACTGAGCCTTGCAGCAAGGAAGACAAAGAAAGAGAAGAAAAGAAGAAGAAGAAGAAGAAGAAAAGAAATGAAATGAAAAGGAAAGAAAAGAAAAGAAAAGAAAAGAAAAAAGTCTACAGCACGAGGTATTCCCAGGCGGTCACCCATCCAAGTACTAACCTCGCCCGACGTTGCTTGACTTCGGTGATCGGACGAGAACCGGTATTTTCAACGTGGTATGGCCGTAGACATTCTTTTCCTTTCGCCGACTCCCCTTATACTGAAAACACCCAGTGTCGCGCACGCACGCACAATAACCCACACAAATACATGCTAGGCGCACAGGTACAGTCCATAGCTGCCATCAGGGATCTAGGGCGTCTGCCTGCGTGCGGCTGCAAATACGCAATTGCATGCTGGGTCAGGGGTTCGGGGAAGAAAGAAAAAAACACCTTTGAAGATAGACTGAAGCCGCTGAATAATCAAAAAGAACGTAGATCTACGCAGCACTGTCCTGTTTTCTGTGCGACGAACACTGAAGAAGAACTGAGCCTTGCAGCAAGGAAGACAAAGAAAGAGAAGAAAAGAAGAAGAAAAGAAATGAAATGAAATGAAATGAAATGAAAAAGAAAGAAAAGAAAAGAAAAGAAAAGAAAAAAGTCTACAGCACGAGGTATTCCCAGGCGGTCACCCATCCAAGTACTAACCTCGCCCGACGTTGCTTGACTTCGGTGATCGGACGAGAACCGGTATTTTCAACGTGGTATGGCCGTAGACATTCTTTTCCTTTCGCCGACTCCCCTTATACTGAAAACACCCAGTGTCGCGCACGCACGCACAATAACACACACACAAATACATGCTGGGCGCACAGGTACAGTCCATAGCTGCCATCAGGGATCTAGGGCGTCTGCCTGCGTGCGGCTGCAAATACGCAATTGCATGCTGGGTCAGGGGTTCGGGGAAGAAAGAAAAAAACACCTTTGAAGATAGACTGAAGCCGCTGAATAATCAAAAAGAACGTAGATCTACGCAGCACTGTCCTGTTTTCTGTGCGACGAACACTGAAGAAGAACTGAGACTTGCAGCAAGGAAGACAAAGAAAGAGAAGAAAAGAAGAAGAAGAATAGAAATGAAATGAAAAGGAAAGAAAAAGAAAAGAAAAGAAAAAAGTCTACAGCACGAGGTATTCCCAGGCGGTCACCCATCCAAGTACTAACCTCGCCCGACGTTGCTTGACTTCGGTGATCGGACGAGAACCGGTATTTTCAACGTGGTATGGCCGTAGACATTCTTTTCCTTTCGCCGACTCCCCTTATACTGAAAACACCCAGTGTCGCGCACGCACGCACAATAACCCACACAAATACATGCTAGGCGCACAGGTACAGTCCATAGCTGCCATCAGGGATCTAGGGCGTCTGCCTGCGTGCGGCTGCAAATACGCAATTGCATGCTGGGTCAGGGGTTCGGGGAAGAAAGAAAAAAACACCTTTGAAGATAGACTGAAGCCGCTGAATAATCAAAAAGAACGTAGATCTACGCAGCACTGTCCTGTTTTCTGTGCGACGAACACTGAAGAAGAACTGAGCCTTGCAGCAAGGAAGACAAAGAAAGAGAAGAAAAGAAGGAGAAGAAAAGAAATGAAATGAAAAGGAAAGAAAAGAAAAGAAAAGAAAAAAGTCTACAGCACGAGGTATTCCCAGGCGGTCACCCATCCAAGTACTAACCTCGCCCGACGTTGCTTGACTTCGGTGATCGGACGAGAACCGGTATTTTCAACGTGGTATGGCCGTAGACATTCTTTTCCTTTCGCCGACTCCCCTTATACTGAAAACACCCAGTGTCGCGCACGCACGCACAATAACCCACACAAATACATGCTAGGCGCACAGGTACAGTCCATAGCTGCCATCAGGGGTCTAGGGCGTCTGCCTGCGTGCGGCGGCAAATACGGAATTGCATGCTGGGTCAGGGGTTCGGGGAAGAAAGAAAAAAACACCTTTGAAGATAGACTGAAGCCGCTGAATAATCAAAAAGAACGTAGATCTACGCAGCACTGTCCTGTTTTCTGTGCGACGAACACTGAAGAAGAACTGAGCCTTGCAGCAAGGAAGACAAAGAAAGAGAAGAAAAGAAGAAGAAGAAAAGAAATGAAATGAAAAGGAAAGAAAGAAAAGAAAATAAAAGAAAAGAAAAGAAAAAAGTCTACAGCACGAGGTATTCCCAGGCGGTCACCCATCCAAGTACTAACCTCGCCCGACGTTGCTTGACTTCGGTGATCGGACGAGAACCGGTATTTTCAACGTGGTATGGCCGTAGACATTCTTTTCCTTTCGCCGACTCCCCTTATACTGAAAACACCCAGTGTCGCGCACGCACGCACAATAACCCACACAAATACATGCTAGGCGCACAGGTACAGTCCATAGCTGCCATCAGGGATCTAGGGCGTCTGCCTGCGTGCGGCTGCAAATACGCAATTGCATGCTGGGTCAGGGGTTCGGGGAAGTAAGAAAAAAATACCTTTGAAGATAGACTGAAGCCGCTGAATAATCAAAAAGAACGTAGATCTACGCAGCACTGTCCTATTTTCTGTGCGACGAACACTGAAGAAGAACTGAGCCTTGCAGCAAGGAAGACAAAGAAAGAGAAGAAAAGAAGAAGAAGAAAAGAAATGCAATGAAAAGGAAAGAAAAGAAAAGAAAAGAAAAAAGTCTACAGCACGAGGTATTCCCAGGCGGTCACCCATCCAAGTACTAACCTCGCCCGACGTTGCTTGACTTCGGTGATCGGACGAGAACCGGTATTTTCAACGTGGTATGGCCGTAGACATTCTTTTCCTTTCGCCGACTCCCCTTATACTGAAAACACCCAGTGTCGCGCACGCACGCACAATAACACACACAAATACATGCTAGGCGCACAGGTACAGTCCAAAGCTGCGTTCAGGGATCTAGGGCGTCTGCCTGCGTGCGGCTGCAAATACGCAATTGCACGCTTGGTCAGGGGTACGGGGAAGAAAGAAAAAAACACCTTTGAAGATAGACTGAAGCCGCTGAAAAATCAAAAAGAACGTAGATCTACGCAGCACTGTCCTGTTTTCTGTGCGACGAACACTGAAGAAGAACTGAGCCTTGCAGCAAGGAAGACAAAGAAAGAGAAGAAAAGAAGAAGAAAAGAAATGAAATGAAAAGGAAAGAAAAGAAAAGAAAAGAAAAGAAAAAAGTCTACAGCACGAGGTATTCCCAGGCGGTCACCCATCCAAGTACTAACCTCGCCCGACGTTGCTTGACTTCGGTGATCGGACGAGAACCGGTATTTTCAACGTGGTATGGCCGTAGACCAACGCATATGGCCGATTGGTTTGCAGGCCTGCCTGCGAATGATGAGGTCCCGAGTTCGAGACCCGCGCTGGTAGCAGGGAGCGTGTAAAGACTTTTTACGTGAGTAAAGACTTTTTATGCGTGGTGAACTGCGCCGACACCCACGGTCAACTGGGTACTCACAGCTCGGAGTGAGGGTAACAAGGATGCAGTTTACAGGGTTATGGGCCGTTACACGCCCGATTGGTTGAGAGACTCACCTACTCTCCCCTGACTCACTTGTGAGGTCTGCATTCGCCACTAAGGTGTGCAAGGCATAGGCATAGTGGTGGCCTGCGGAAGCGAAGGCTAGTTTGTGTGTTTCTGAACATTCAAGCGATGCCAACGCGAATCCCGCGAATTATTATTATTATTATGGCCGTAGACATTCTTTTCCTTTCGCCGACTCCCCTTATACTGAAAACACCCAGTGTCGCGCACGCACGCACAATAACCCACACAAATACATGCTAGGCGCACAGGTACAGTCCATAGCTGCCATCAGGGATCTAGGGCGTCTGCCTGCGTGCGGCTGCAAATACGCAATTGCATGCTGGGTCAGGGGTTCGGGGAAGAAAGAAAAAAACACCTTTGAAGATAGACTGAAGCCGCTGAATAATCAAAAAGAACGTAGATCTACGCAACACTGTCCTGTTTTCTGTGCGACGAACACTGAAGAAGAACTGAGCCTTGCAGCAAGGAAGACAAAGAAAGAGAAGAAAAGAAGAAGAAGAAAAGAAATGAAATGAAAAGGAAAGAAAAGAAAAGAAAAGAAAAGAAAAAAGTCTACAGCACGAGGTATTCCCAGGCGGTCACCCATCCAAGTACTTACCTCGCCCGACGTTGCTTGACTTCGGTGATCGGACGAGAACCGGTATTTTCAACGTGGTATGGCCGTAGACATTCTTTTCCTTTCGCCGACTCCCCTTTTACTGAAAACACCCAGTGTCGCGCATGCACGCACAATAACACACACAAATACATGCTGGGCGCACAGGTACAGTCCATAGCTGCCATCAGGGATCTAGGGCGTCTGCCTGCGTGCGGCTGCAAATACGCAATTGCATGCTGGGTCAGGGGTTCGGGGAAGAAAGAAAAAAACACCTTTGAAGATAGACTGAAGCCGCTGAATAATCAAAAAGAACGTAGATCTACGCAGCACTGTCCTGTTTTCTGTGCGACGAACACTGAAGAAGAACTGAGCCTTGCAGCAAGGAAGACAAAGAAAGAGAAGAAAAGAAGAAGAAGAAAAGAAATGCAATGAAAAGGAAAGAAAAGAAAAGAAAAGAAAAAAGTCTACAGCACGAGGTATTCCCAGGCGGTCACCCATCCAAGTACTAACCTCGCCCGACGTTGCTTGACTTCGGTGATCGGACGAGAACCGGTATTTTCAACGTGGTATGGCCGTAGACATTCTTTTCCTTTCGCCGACTCCCCTTATACTGAAAACACCCAGTGTCGCGCACGCACGCACAATAACCCACACAAATACATGCTAGGCGCACAGGTACAGGCCATAGCTGCCATCAGGGATATAGGGCGTCTGCCTGCGTGCGGCTGCAAATACGCAATTGCATGCTGGGTCAGGGGTTCGGGGAAGAAAGAAAAAAACACCTTTGAAGATAGACTGAAGCCGCTGAATAATCAAAAAGAACGTAGATCTACGCAGCACTGTCCTGTTTTCTGTGCGACGAACACTGAAGAAGAACTGAGCCTTGCAGCAAGGAAGACAAAGAAAGAGAAGAAAAGAAGAAGAAGAAAAGAAATGAAATGAAAAGGAAAGAAAAGAAAAGAAAAGAAAAGAAAAAAGTCTACAGCACGAGGTATTCCCAGGCGGTCACCCATCCAAGTACTAACCTCGCCCGACGTTGCTTGACTTCGGTGATCGGACGAGAACCGGTATTTTCAACGTGGTATGGCCGTAGACATTCTTTTCCTTTCGCCTACTCCCCTTATACTGAAAACACCCAGTGTCGCGCACGCACGCACAATAACACACACACAAATACATGCTGGGCGCACAGGTACAGTCCATAGCTGCCATCAGGGATCTAGGGCGTCTGCCTGCGTGCGGCTGCAAAAACGCAATTGCATGCTGGGTCAGGGGTTCGGGGAAGAAAGAAAAAAACACCTTTGAAGATAGACTGAAGCCGCTGAATAATCAAAAAGAACGTAGATCTACGCAGCACTGTCCTGTTTTCTGTGCGACGAACACTGAAGAAGAACTGAGCCTTGCAGCAAGGAAGACAAAGAAAGAGAAGAAAAGAAGAAGAAGAAAAGAAATGAAATGAAAAGGAAAGGAAAGAAAAGAAAAGAAAAGAAAAAAGTCTACAGCACGAGGTATTCCCAGGCGGTCACCCATCCAAGTACTAACCTCGCCCGACGTTGCTTGACTTCGGTGATCGGACGAGAACCGGTATTTTCAACGTGGTATGGCCGTAGACATTCTTTTCCTTTCGCCGACTCCCCTTATACTGAAAACACCCAGTGTCGCGCACGCACGCACATCAACACACACACACACACACAAATACATGCTGGGCGCACAGGTTCAGTCCATAGCTGCCATCAGGGATCTAGGGCGTCTGCCTGCGTGCGGCTGCAAAAACGCAATTGCATGCTGGGTCAGGGGTTCGGGGAAGAAAGAAAAAAACACCTTTGAAGATAGACTGAAGCCGCTGAATAATCAAAAAGAACGTAGATCTACGCAGCACTGTCCTGTTTTCTGTGCGACGAACACTGAAGAAGAACTGAGCCTTGCAGCAAGGAAGACAAAGAAAGAGAAGAAAAGAAGAAGAAGAAGAAAAGAAATGAAATGAAAAGGAAAGAAAAGAAAAGAAAAGAAAAGAAAAGAAAAGAAAAAAGTCTACAGCACGAGGTATTCCCAGGCGGTCACCCATCCAAGTACTAACCTCGCCCGACGTTGCTTGACTTCGGTGATCGGACGAGAACCGGTATTTTCAACGTGGTATGGCCGTAGACATTCTTTTCCTTTCGCCGACTCCCCTTATACTGAAAACACCCAGTGTCGCGCACGCACGCACAATAACACACACACAAATACATGCTGGGCGCACAGGTACAGTCCATAGCTGCCATCAGGGATCTAGGGCGTCTGCCTGCGTGCGGCTGCAAATACGCAATTGCATGCTGGGTCAGGGGTTCGGGGAAGAAAGAAAAAAACACCTTTGAAGATAGACTGAAGCCGCTGAATAATCAAAAAGAACGTAGATCTACGCAGCACTGTCCTGTTTTCTGTGCGACGAACACTGAAGAAGAACTGAGCCTTGCAGCAAGGAAGACAAAGAAAGAGAAGAAAAGAAGAAGAAGAAAAGAAATGAAATGAAAAGGAAAGAAAAGAAAAGAAAAGAAAAGAAAAGAAAAATGTCTACAGCACGAGGTATTCCCAGGCGGTCACCCATCCAAGTACTAACCTCGCCCGACGTTGCTTGACTTCGGTGAAAGAGAAGAAAAGAAGAAGAAGAAGAAGAAGAAAAGAAATGAAATGAAAAGGAAAGAAAAGAAAAGAAAAGAAAAGAAAAAAGTCTACAGCACGAGGTATTCCCAGGCGGTCACCCATCCAAGTACTAACCTCGCCCGACGTTGCTTGACTTCGGTGATCGGACGAGAACCGGTATTTTCAACGTGGTATGGCCGTAGACATTCTTTTCCTTTCGCCGACTCCCCTTATACTGAAAACACCCAGTGTCGCGCACGCACGCACAATAACCCACACAAATACATGCTAGGCGCACAGGTACAGTCCATAGCTGCCATCAGGGATCTAGGGCGTCTGCCTGCGTGCGGCTGCAAATACGCAATTGCATGCTGGGTCAGGGGTTCGGGGAAGAAAGAAAAAAACACCTTTGAAGATAGACTGAAGCCGCTGAATAATCAAAAAGAACGTAGATCTACGCAGCACTGTCCTGTTTTCTGTGCGACGAACACTGAAGAAGAACTGAGCCTTGCAGCAGGGAAGACAAAGAAAGTGAAGAAAAGAAGAAGAAAAGAAAAGAAATGAAATGAAATGAAATGAAAAAGAAAGAAAAGAAAAGAAAAGAAAAGAAAAAAGTCTACAGCACGAGGTATTCCCAGGCGGTCACCCATCCAAGTACTAACCTCGCCCGACGTTGCTTGACTTCGGTGATCGGACGAGAACCGGTATTTTCAACGTGGTATGGCCGTAGACATTCTTTTCCTTTCGCCGACTCCCCTTATACTGAAAACACCCAGTGTCGCGCACGCACGCACAATAACACACACACAAATACATGCTGGGCGCACAGGTACAGTCCATAGCTGCCATCAGGGATCTAGGGCGTCTGCCTGCGTGCGGCTGCAAATACGCAATTGCATGCTGGGTCAGGGGTTCGGGGAAGAAAGAAAAAAACACCTTTGAAGATAGACTGAAGCCGCTGAATAATCAAAAAGAACGTAGATCTACGCAGCACTGTCCTGTTTTCTGTGCGACGAACACTGAAGAAGAACTGAGACTTGCAGCAAGGAAGACAAAGAAAGAGAAGAAAAGAAGAAGAAGAATAGAAATGAAATGAAAAGGAAAGAAAAGAAAAGAAAAGAAAAGAAAAGAAAAATGTCTACAGCACGAGGTATTCCCAGGCGGTCACCCATCCAAGTACTAACCTCGCCCGACGTTGCTTGACTTCGGTGATCGGACGAGAACCGGTATTTTCAACGTGGTATGGCCGTAGACATTCTTTTCCTTTCGCCGACTCCCCTTATACTGAAAACACCCAGTGTCGCGCACGCACGCACAATAACCCACACAAATACATGCTAGGCGCACAGGTACAGTCCATAGCTGCCATCAGGGATCTAGGGCGTCTGCCTGCGTGCGGCTGCAAATACGCAATTGCATGCTGGGTCAGGGGTTCGGGGAAGAAAGAAAAAAACACCTTTGAAGATAGACTGAAGCCGCTGAATAATCAAAAAGAACGTAGATCTACGCAGCACTGTCCTGTTTTCTGTGCGACGAACACTGAAGAAGAACTGAGCCTTGCAGCAGGGAAGACAAAGAAAGTGAAGAAAAGAAGAAGAAAAGAAATGAAATGAAATGAAATGAAATGAAAAAGAAAGAAAAGAAAAGAAAAGAAAAGAAAAAAGTCTACAGCACGAGGTATTCCCAGGCGGTCACCCATCCAAGTACTAACCTCGCCCGACGTTGCTTGACTTCGGTGATCGGACGAGAACCGGTATTTTCAACGTGGTATGGCCGTAGACATTCTTTTCCTTTCGCCGACTCCCCTTATACTGAAAACACCCAGTGTCGCGCACGCACGCACAATAACACACACACAAATACATGCTGGGCGCACAGGTACAGTCCATAGCTGCCATCAGGGATCTAGGGCGTCTGCCTGCGTGCGGCTGCAAATACGCAATTGCATGCTGGGTCAGGGGTTCGGGGAAGAAAGAAAAAAACACCTTTGAAGATAGACTGAAGCCGCTGAATAATCAAAAAGAACGTAGATCTACGCAGCACTGTCCTGTTTTCTGTGCGACGAACACTGAAGAAGAACTGAGACTTGCAGCAAGGAAGACAAAGAAAGAGAAGAAAAGAAGAAGAAGAATAGAAATGAAATGAAAAGGAAAGAAAAAGAAAAGAAAAGAAAAAAGTCTACAGCACGAGGTATTCCCAGGCGGTCACCCATCCAAGTACTAACCTCGCCCGACGTTGCTTGACTTCGGTGATCGGACGAGAACCGGTATTTTCAACGTGGTATGGCCGTAGACATTCTTTTCCTTTCGCCGACTCCCCTTATACTGAAAACACCCAGTGTCGCGCACGCACGCACAATAACCCACACAAATACATGCTAGGCGCACAGGTACAGTCCATAGCTGCCATCAGGGATCTAGGGCGTCTGCCTGCGTGCGGCTGCAAATACGCAATTGCATGCTGGGTCAGGGGTTCGGGGAAGAAAGAAAAAAACACCTTTGAAGATAGACTGAAGCCGCTGAATAATCAAAAAGAACGTAGATCTACGCAGCACTGTCCTGTTTTCTGTGCGACGAACACTGAAGAAGAACTGAGCCTTGCAGCAAGGAAGACAAAGAAAGAGAAGAAAAGAAGGAGAAGAAAAGAAATGAAATGAAAAGGAAAGAAAAGAAAAGAAAAGAAAAAAGTCTACAGCACGAGGTATTCCCAGGCGGTCACCCATCCAAGTACTAACCTCGCCCGACGTTGCTTGACTTCGGTGATCGGACGAGAACCGGTATTTTCAACGTGGTATGGCCGTAGACATTCTTTTCCTTTCGCCGACTCCCCTTATACTGAAAACACCCAGTGTCGCGCACGCACGCACAATAACCCACACAAATACATGCTAGGCGCACAGGTACAGTCCATAGCTGCCATCAGGGGTCTAGGGCGTCTGCCTGCGTGCGGCGGCAAATACGGAATTGCATGCTGGGTCAGGGGTTCGGGGAAGAAAGAAAAAAACACCTTTGAAGATAGACTGAAGCCGCTGAATAATCAAAAAGAACGTAGATCTACGCAGCACTGTCCTGTTTTCTGTGCGACGAACACTGAAGAAGAACTGAGCCTTGCAGCAAGGAAGACAAAGAAAGAGAAGAAAAGAAGAAGAAGAAAAGAAATGAAATGAAAAGGAAAGAAAGAAAAGAAAATAAAAGAAAAGAAAAGAAAAAAGTCTACAGCACGAGGTATTCCCAGGCGGTCACCCATCCAAGTACTAACCTCGCCCGACGTTGCTTGACTTCGGTGATCGGACGAGAACCGGTATTTTCAACGTGGTATGGCCGTAGACATTCTTTTCCTTTCGCCGACTCCCCTTATACTGAAAACACCCAGTGTCGCGCACGCACGCACAATAACCCACACAAATACATGCTAGGCGCACAGGTACAGTCCATAGCTGCCATCAGGGATCTAGGGCGTCTGCCTGCGTGCGGCTGCAAATACGCAATTGCATGCTGGGTCAGGGGTTCGGGGAAGTAAGAAAAAAATACCTTTGAAGATAGACTGAAGCCGCTGAATAATCAAAAAGAACGTAGATCTACGCAGCACTGTCCTATTTTCTGTGCGACGAACACTGAAGAAGAACTGAGCCTTGCAGCAAGGAAGACAAAGAAAGAGAAGAAAAGAAGAAGAAGAAAAGAAATGCAATGAAAAGGAAAGAAAAGAAAAGAAAAGAAAAAAGTCTACAGCACGAGGTATTCCCAGGCGGTCACCCATCCAAGTACTAACCTCGCCCGACGTTGCTTGACTTCGGTGATCGGACGAGAACCGGTATTTTCAACGTGGTATGGCCGTAGACATTCTTTTCCTTTCGCCGACTCCCCTTATACTGAAAACACCCAGTGTCGCGCACGCACGCACAATAACACACACAAATACATGCTAGGCGCACAGGTACAGTCCAAAGCTGCGTTCAGGGATCTAGGGCGTCTGCCTGCGTGCGGCTGCAAATACGCAATTGCACGCTTGGTCAGGGGTACGGGGAAGAAAGAAAAAAACACCTTTGAAGATAGACTGAAGCCGCTGAAAAATCAAAAAGAACGTAGATCTACGCAGCACTGTCCTGTTTTCTGTGCGACGAACACTGAAGAAGAACTGAGCCTTGCAGCAAGGAAGACAAAGAAAGAGAAGAAAAGAAGAAGAAAAGAAATGAAATGAAAAGGAAAGAAAAGAAAAGAAAAGAAAAGAAAAAAGTCTACAGCACGAGGTATTCCCAGGCGGTCACCCATCCAAGTACTAACCTCGCCCGACGTTGCTTGACTTCGGTGATCGGACGAGAACCGGTATTTTCAACGTGGTATGGCCGTAGACCAACGCATATGGCCGATTGGTTTGCAGGCCTGCCTGCGAATGATGAGGTCCCGAGTTCGAGACCCGCGCTGGTAGCAGGGAGCGTGTAAAGACTTTTTACGTGAGTAAAGACTTTTTATGCGTGGTGAACTGCGCCGACACCCACGGTCAACTGGGTACTCACAGCTCGGAGTGAGGGTAAAAAGGATGCAGTTTACAGGGTTATGGGCCGTTACACGCCCGATTGGTTGAGAGACTCACCTACTCTCCCCTGACTCACTTGTGAGGTCTGCATTCGCCACTAAGGTGTGCAAGGCATAGGCATAGTGGTGGCCTGCGGAAGCGAAGGCTAGTTTGTGTGTTTCTGAACATTCAAGCGATGCCAACGCGAATCCCGCGAATTATTATTATTATTATGGCCGTAGACATTCTTTTCCTTTCGCCGACTCCCCTTATACTGAAAACACCCAGTGTCGCGCACGCACGCACAATAACCCACACAAATACATGCTAGGCGCACAGGTACAGTCCATAGCTGCCATCAGGGATCTAGGGCGTCTGCCTGCGTGCGGCTGCAAATACGCAATTGCATGCTGGGTCAGGGGTTCGGGGAAGAAAGAAAAAAACACCTTTGAAGATAGACTGAAGCCGCTGAATAATCAAAAAGAACGTAGATCTACGCAACACTGTCCTGTTTTCTGTGCGACGAACACTGAAGAAGAACTGAGCCTTGCAGCAAGGAAGACAAAGAAAGAGAAGAAAAGAAGAAGAAGAAAAGAAATGAAATGAAAAGGAAAGAAAAGAAAAGAAAAGAAAAGAAAAAAGTCTACAGCACGAGGTATTCCCAGGCGGTCACCCATCCAAGTACTTACCTCGCCCGACGTTGCTTGACTTCGGTGATCGGACGAGAACCGGTATTTTCAACGTGGTATGGCCGTAGACATTCTTTTCCTTTCGCCGACTCCCCTTTTACTGAAAACACCCAGTGTCGCGCATGCACGCACAATAACACACACAAATACATGCTGGGCGCACAGGTACAGTCCATAGCTGCCATCAGGGATCTAGGGCGTCTGCCTGCGTGCGGCTGCAAATACGCAATTGCATGCTGGGTCAGGGGTTCGGGGAAGAAAGAAAAAAACACCTTTGAAGATAGACTGAAGCCGCTGAATAATCAAAAAGAACGTAGATCTACGCAGCACTGTCCTGTTTTCTGTGCGACGAACACTGAAGAAGAACTGAGCCTTGCAGCAAGGAAGACAAAGAAAGAGAAGAAAAGAAGAAGAAGAAAAGAAATGCAATGAAAAGGAAAGAAAAGAAAAGAAAAGAAAAAAGTCTACAGCACGAGGTATTCCCAGGCGGTCACCCATCCAAGTACTAACCTCGCCCGACGTTGCTTGACTTCGGTGATCGGACGAGAACCGGTATTTTCAACGTGGTATGGCCGTAGACATTCTTTTCCTTTCGCCGACTCCCCTTATACTGAAAACACCCAGTGTCGCGCACGCACGCACAATAACCCACACAAATACATGCTAGGCGCACAGGTGCAGTCCAAAGCTGCGTTCAGGGATCTAGGGCGTCTGCCTGCGTGCGGCTGCAAATACGCAATTGCACGCTGGGTCAGGGGTTCTGGGAAGAAAGAAAAACCACCTTTGAAGATAGACTGAAGCCGCTGAAAAATCAAAAAGAACGTAGATCTACGCAGCACTGTCCTGTTTTCTGTGCGACGAACACTGAAGAAGAACTGAGCCCTGAAGCAAGGAAGACAAAGAAAGAGAAGAATAGAAGAAGAAGAAGAAAAGAAATGAAATGAAAAGGAAAGAAAAGAAAAGAAAAAAGTCTACAGCACGAGGTATTCCCAGGCGGTCACCCATCCAAGTACTAACCTCGCCCGACGTTGCTTGACTTCGGTGATCGGACGAGAACCGGTATTTTCAACGTGGTATGGCCGTAGACATTCTTTTCCTTTCGCCGACTCCCCTTATACTGAAAACACCCAGTGTCGCGCACGCACGCACAATAACACACACAAATACATGCTGGGCGCACAGGTACAGTCCATAGCTGCCATCAGGGATCTAGGGCGTCTGCCTGCGTGCGGCTGGAAATACGCAATTGCATGCTGGGTCAGGGGTTCGGGGAAGAAAGAAAAAAACACCTTTGAAGATAGACTGAAGCCGCTGAATAATCAAAAAGAACGTAGATCTACGCAGCACTGTCCTGTTTTCTGTGCGACGAACACTGAAGAAGAACTGAGCCTTGCAGCAAGGAAGACAAAGAAAGAGAAGAAAAGAAGAAGAAAAGAAATGAAATGAAAAGGAAAGAAAAGAAAAGAAAAGAAAAGAAAAAAGTCTACAGCACGAGGTATTCCCAGGCGGTCACCCATCCAAGTACTAACCTCGCCCGACGTTGCTTGACTTCGGTGATCGGACGAGAACCGGTATTTTCAACGTGGTATGGCCGTAGACATTCTTTTCCTTTCGCCGACTCCCCTTTTACTGAAAACACCCAGTGCCGCGCATGCACGCACAATAACACACACAAATACATGCTGGGCGCACAGGTACAGTCCATAGCTGCCATCAGGGATCTAGGGCGTCTGCCTGCGTGCGGCTGCAAATACGCAATTGCATGCTGGGTCAGGGGTTCGGGGAAGAAAGAAAAAAACACCTTTGAAGATAGACTGAAGCCGCTGAATAATCAAAAAGAACGTAGATCTACGCAGCACTGTCCTGTTTTCTGTGCGACGAACACTGAAGAAGAACTGAGCCTTGCAGCAAGGAAGACAAAGAAAGAGAAGAAAAGAAGAAGAAGAAAAGAAATGCAATGAAAAGGAAAGAAAAGAAAAGAAAAAAAGTCTACAGCACGAGGTATTCCCAGGCGGTCACCCATCCAAGTACTAACCTCGCCCGACGTTGCTTGACTTCGGTGATCGGACGAGAACCGGTATTTTCAACGTGGTATGGCCGTAGACATTCTTTTCCTTTCGCCGACTCCCCTTCTACTGAAAACACCCAGTGTCGCGCACGCACGCACAATAACACACACAAATACATGCTAGGCGCACAGGTACAGTCCAAAGCTGCGTTCAGGGATCTAGGGCGTCTGCCTGCGTGCGGCTGCAAATACGCAATTGCACGCTTGGTCAGGGGTTCGGGGAAGAAAGAAAAAAACACCTTTGAAGATAGACTGAAGCCGCTGAAAAATCAAAAAGAACGTAGATCTACGCAGCACTGTCCTGTTTTCTGTGCGACGAACACTGAAGAAGAACTGAGCCTTGCGGCAAGGAAGACAAAGAAAGAGAAGAAAAGAAGGCTCAGTTCTTCTTCAGTGTTCGTCGCACAGAAAACAGGACAGTGCTGCGTAGATCTACGTTCTTTTTGATTATTCAGCTCCTTCAGTCTATCTTCAAAGGTGTTTTTTTCTTTCTTCCCCGAACCCCTGACCCAGCATGCAATTGCGTATTTGCAGCCGCACGCAGGCAGACGCCCTAGATCCCTGATGGCAGCTATGGACTGTACCTGTGCGCCCAGCATGTATTTGTGTGTGTGTTATTGTGCGTGCGTGCGCGACACTGGGTGTTTTCAGTATAAGGGGAGTCGGCGAAAGGAAAAGAATGTCTACGGCCATACCACGTTGAAAATACCGGTTCTCGTCCGATCACCGAAGTCAAGCAACGTCGGGCGAGGTTAGTACTTGGATGGGTGACCGCCTGGGAATACCTCGTGCTGTAGACTTTTTTCTTTTCTTTTCTTTTCTTTTCTTTCCTTTTCATTTCATTTCTTTTCTTCTTCTTCTTTTCTTCTCTTTCTTTGTCTTCCTTGCTGCAAGGCTCAGTTCTTCTTCAGTGTTCGTCGCACAGAAAACAGGACAGTGCTGCGTAGATCTACGTTCTTTTTGATTATTCAGCGGGAACACTGATATCCAGCTCTGTGTCGGTCTGGCGGTGGAGAAGGGTGCGTCGGCTTGGCTGACCTGTAGACCCCTGAAGGCCCATGGCTTTGCCCTCTCGAAGGGTGAGTTCCGGGATGGCCTCGCGCTCCGCTATGGCTGGCCGCCAGCCCACCTTCCATCGATCTGCCCGTGTGGTGCATCGTTCACCGTCGCCCACGCCTTGTCGTGCTCTCTGGGTGGGTTTCCCTCACTGAGGCACAACGAGGTACGAGATGTTACGGCTGGTCTCCTCAAACGGGTCGCCAACAACGTCACCACTGAACCACACCTGCAGCCGGTAACTGGGGAAGCATTCCGCTACCGCTCTGCCATAACGGACCCCCAGGCTAGGCTGGATATAGCAGCGAGTGGTGTCTGGGGTGGGCGTTTTGACCGCACTTTCTTCGACGTACGGGTTTTTAACCCTTTCGCGGCTTCAGATCGCTCCACCTCAGTACCCTCCTGCTACCAGCGCCACTAACGGGAGAAACGCCGCTGCTATGAGGAGCGTGTTCGAGAGATCGAACATGCAACTTTTTCACCTCTCGTTCTCTCCTCAACAGGCGGCATGGGCAAGTCGGCAACAGCCTGCTATAAGCGGATTGCCGGGCTCCTGTCCGACAAGACGAAGGAGCCGTACAACCGTGTAATGGCGTGGATTCGCTGCCGACTTGGCTTTGCTCTGGTTCGCTCCAGCATGGTTTGTTTGCGTGGTGCTCGGCGACGCCCCATGCGCGTCAGCGATGTGGCGGATGCATCTGCTACCTTGGCCGTTGCCGAGGCCCGCTGCCCTGTGTAACTGACTGCAAGTGTTTCCTAAATCAGTTCCTATTCCTCATTGTTGCTTCTTTTTTTCCCCTCTAGTTTTCTTTTACGGTATTATAATTTCACGGAGAAGGCGGAGAGCCCGAACGTGTGCAGTTCTATGGTTATTATTTGCCATGGTGACCCCCGTAAGTCCAAATAACTGGCAGGGCAGGGTTGGGCCTTTTTCTTTCTTCTCGGATATATTTTCATGACATGCTCACTGATGGTAAAGAGTACATAATGTACTCTTGTTATTATTTTGTGTTCAAAACTCCCGCGTTCGCGTGTGGACTCCGTAAAAAAATAAAAAATAAATTCTCCACGAAAAAAAAAAATTATTCAGCGGCTTCAGTCTATCTTCAAAGGTGTTTTTTTCTTTCTTCCCCGAACCCCTGACCCAGCATGCAATTGCGTATTTGCAGCCGCACGCAGGCAGACGCCCTAGATCCCTGATGGCAGCTATGGACTGTACCTGTGCGCCCAGCATGTATTTGTGTGTGTGTTATTGTGCGTGCGTGCGCGACACTGGGTGTTTTCAGTATAAGGGGAGTCGGCGAAAGGAAAAGAATGTCTACGGCCATACCACGTTGAAAATACCGGTTCTCGTCCGATCACCGAAGTCAAGCAACGTCGGGCGAGGTTAGTACTTGGATGGGTGACCGCCTGGGAATACCTCGTGCTGTAGACTTTTTTCTTTTCTTTTCTTTTCTTTTCTTTCCTTTTCATTTCATTTCTTTTCTTCTTCTTCTTTTCTTCTCTTTCTTTGTCTTCCTTGCTGCAAGGCTCAGTTCTTCTTCAGTGTTCGTCGCACAGAAAACAGGACAGTGCTGCGTAGATCTACGTTCTTTTTGATTATTCAGCGGCTTCAGTCTATCTTCAAAGGTGTTTTTTTCTTTCTTCCCCGAACCCCTGACCCAGCATGCAATTGCGTATTTGCAGCCGCACGCAGGCAGACGCCCTAGATCCCGGATGGCAGCTATGGACTGTACCTGTGCGCCTAGCATGTATTTGTGTGGGTTATTGTGCGTGCGTGCGCGACACTGGGTGTTTTCAGTATAAGGGGAGTCGGCGAAAGGAAAAGAATGTCTACGGCCATACCACGTTGAAAATACCGGTTCTCGTCCGATCACCGAAGTCAAGCAACGTCGGGCGAGGTTAGTACTTGGATGGGTGACCGCCTGGGAATACCTCGTGCTGTAGACTTTTTTCTTTTCTTTTCTTTTCTTTCCTTTTCATTTCATTTCTTTTCTTCTTCTTCTTTTCTTCTCTTTCGTTGTCTTCCTTGCTTCAAGACTCAGTTCTTCTTCAGTGTTTTTTTTTTTTTTTTTTTTTTTTTTTTTTTGCAAACAGTACAGTACAATTTTATTGAAACAAAGAAAAATGATGGCACCTATGTACAGGGGATGGCCCACGCCTGGTATAAAGTAAACGTAAAAGAGAAAAAAGTAGTACAGTGAAATCGATAACAATAGTTCAGTTCCCACACAATACCGCTCCTGAGCCGGATCAGACCACAATCCTAGCCTCGGCAACCGCCAGTGCGGCAGAAGCAGAGACAAGGCGGTGGCAGTGGATCGGTCGGCGGGCACCCCGAAGACAGGCAACACTTGCACGCAGGAGGGCGAAGCTCAGCCGGGCACGAATCCAGGCCATGACAGAGGAGTAGGCTTCACGAGTCTTCTCGGACAACATGGAGGCAATGCGCTTGTAAAGAGAAATAGCTGAATTGCCCATGCCACCATGTGCCGAGAAAACCCTTCTTCAGTGTTCGTCGCACAGAAAACAGGACAGTGCTGCGTAGATCTACGTTCTTTTTGATTATTCAGCGGCTTCAGTCTATCTTCAAAGGTGTTTTTTTCTTTCTTCCCCGAACCCCTGACCCAGCATGCAATTGCGTATTTGCAGCCGCACGCAGGCAGACGCCCTAGATCCCTGATGGCAGCTATGGACTGTACCTGTGCGCCTAGCAGGTATTTGTGTGTGTTATTGTGCGTGCGTGCGCGACACTGGGTGTTTTCAGTATCAGGGGAGTCGGCGAAAGGAAAAGAATGTATACGGCCATACCACGTTGAAAATACCGGTTCTCGTCCGATCACCGAAGTCAAGCAACGTCGGGCGAGGTTAGTACTTGGATGGGTGACCGCTTGGGAATACCTCGTGCTGTAGACTTTTTTCTTTTCTTTTCTTTTCTTTTCTTTTCATTTCATTTCTTTTCTTCTTCTTCTTTTCTTCTCTTTCTTTGTCTTCCTTGCTGCAAGGCTCAGTTCTTCTTCAGTGTTCGTCGCACAGAAAACAGGACAGTGCTGCGTAGATCTACGTTCTTTTTGATTATTCAGCGGATTCAGTCTATCTTCAAAGGTGTTTTTTTCTTTCTTCCCCGAACCCCTGACCCAGCATGCAATTGCGTATTTGCAGCCGCACGCAGGCAGACGCCCTAGATCCCTGATGGCAGCTATGGACTGTACCTGTGCGCCCAGCATGTATTTGTGTGTGTGTTATTGTGCGTGCGTGCGCGACACTGGGTGTTTTCAGTATAAGGGGAGTCGGCGAAAGGAAAAGAATGTCTACGGCCATACCACGTTGAAAATACCGGTTCTCGTCCGATCACCGAAGTCAAGCAACGTCGGGCGAGGTTAGTACTTGGATGGGTGACCGCCTGGGAATACCTCGTGCTGTAGACTTTTTTCTTTTCTTTTCTTTTCTTTTCTTTCCTTTTCATTTCATTTCTTTTCTTCTTCTTCTTCTTTTCTTCTCTTTCTTTGTCTTCCTTGCTGCAAGGCTCAGTTCTTCTTCAGTGTTCGTCGCACAGAAAACGGGACAGTGCTGCGTAGATCTACGTTCTTTTTGATTATTCAGCGGCTTCAGTGTATCTTCAAAGGTGTTTTTTTCTTTCTTCCCCGAACCCCTGACCCAGCATGCAATTGCGTATTTGCAGCCGCACGCAGGCAGACGCCCTAGATCCCTGATGGCAGCTATGGACTGTACCTGTGTGCCTAGCATGTATTTGTGTGGGTTATTGTGCGTGCGTTCGCGACACTGGGTGTTTTCAGTATAAGGGGAGTCTGTAACAGTTTTCCCCTGGTCTCTACAACTTTACACTCCCTCGCACCTCATGCGTCTTACGCCTGTCTATTAGCACCTTCATTGGCGCCATTGCCACATGTATACTATCACATTTTGCATATAACTGGTCGAGGCACGCTCAACCAGGCCTCTTACTTTTCAAGTTTGATTAAACCTGTTACACTGGTAGCAGAGGATGGTTATTACTCTGCTTTTGGCAGGTGTTCTGGTCGCTCTGCTTACGCTCCTCGTACTCGTCGTTCGGCTGATAAACGATATCAAGACCGCTCAGCGCGTTAGCCAAGGAAACCGAACGATACATCCGAACTCGGAACCGTGGGAGCCAACACCCCGCCTTACGAAAGAGCCGCCTGTGTTTGGAGGAGATTCCGCTACATTCAAAGAACGGACGTTTGCAATGGACATGGCCCTACGGTCGTTGGCACTCCCAAATGCGGCACAGAGGGTCGACTACGCGGCAGGAGTTTTGACTGGAAACGCTCGTCTTTGGTTGATAGCGGCCTGCTCTGCGGCCTGCTCTGAAAGCGGCACTTGGCGATGTGTACGGACCACGGCACCACGAGGAAACATCGCGTATGGGACTAATTTCCGCAGCGCAGCGCGGGTCGCTGGACGCATACATTGCTGCTTTCACTCGCCTCAGCCTGCAAGTGCCGGAAATCGACCACCACACCAGAGCGCTGCTGTTCGTCAGGGGTCTAGTGCCGCACATCCAGCGACAGGTCATGCGTGAGCATCCACGTACCCTGGAGCAAGCTGTCATGGCAGCAAACACCGTGGAGCAGTCGTCAGGGCCACCGGCGTCGGGGCCACCAGCCAGTAGAGAGTCGCGTTCCGTGCCCAGCTTCCGTGGTCAGGGCCTCCGCAAGCTGACGGACCAAGAGCGTGTCCAACTGCGAGCAATGGGACACTGCTTTGCTTGCAGGAAGCCAGGCCACCTCGCTAAAGACTGTACTGAGGGTGGACAGCGCTACCCAAACGCTGGTCGCCAGTAAGAAAGGGGGTGCGCTTACTGGCGACGACCCAAGCACCCACGCCGGTACCAGTCGCTAACCGGTTCGGAGCTCTGGAGGTTGAAGACGTTGCTCTCCAGGAACCTACGGAGCCGGAGACACCCATAGCTGTAGGAAATTGTCCCGTTGCAGAAAGGTGTCATATCAGCAACGTCAGCGTCGGCAATGAACCTGAACACGACCTACTGCGCATACAGGGAAAGATCGGCGGTCGCCGTGCAGTGATGCTGAGAGATTCCGGTTCGACGCATGACTTCATTGCAGACAGTTTTGTTCGAAAGCATCATCTTGACACGGATGCAAGCTCAGCAGTGCTGAGCGTAACATTGGCGGACGGCTCGACCAGCGAGGTCCCGCAGATTTCCACACGCACGCTAAGGGTGACAGTCGGGGGCTTCAGTGAGGAACAGCACTTTACTGTGTATCCCCTGACTCGCTACGACGCTATTCTTGGCAAGCCGTGGCTTACAAGGAACAACCCCAGCATCAACTTCCGTACGAACGAAGTTCAGTTGGACGGTGAGCCCTTTGTTGCCAAATTGCCTTCAGCTAACCCGCCGACAGCCGACCGGCCATCTGTGGAAAGCATGTTTATCAGTGGCCGACAAGCTCGTCATGCCCTGAGGAGTGGAGCCGAGGGGTTTCTTGCATGGGTCACTGCTGCAAACGAGGAGAATCGTTCCGGGCCACAACTCCAGGAATCAGAGCAACAAGACATCCAGAACCTGCTCAAGAGGTACCAGGATTTATTTCCAGACGAGCTGCCGAATGAGCTTCCACCGAAGAGACCAGTCGACCATGAAATCCAGATAGAAGATGGAGCCAGACCACCGTCTCGACCCGCCTACCGCCTGCCGAAACCAGAGATGGACGAGCTCCAGTCACAGCTGTCAGAATTACTTGAGAAGGGATTCATTGAGCCAAGTAAGTCACCATACGGTGCACCTGTGTTTTTTGTGAAAAAGTCGGATGGTACTCTGAAAATGGTGTGCGATTGGCGAGAATTGAATAGAATTACGATCAAAAACAAAGCTTGTCTTCCTAATATTGATGACTTATTCGACACGATCCAGGGCAGTGCATATTTCTCCAAGTTGGACTTGCGGTCGGGGTACAATCAAATCAGAATTCAAGACTCGGATGTTTCTAAGACGGCCATTAATACGCCGTTCGGCCACTTCCAATTTAGAGTCATGGGATTCGGGCTGACTAATGCCCCGGCCACCTTTCAGTCACTCATGAACTCTATTCTGCAACCGCATCTCCGAAAATTCGTTGTAGTATTCTTGGATGACATTCTAGTTTTCAGCAAGACCTGGGAAGATCATCAGCATCATCTTCAAACAGTTCTAGAAACACTTAGAAATAGTGAGCTGTATTGCAAACAGTCTAAATGCGAATTCGGCGTGAGAGAAGTTCTCTTCTTGGGGCATAAAATCAACGGCACATCAATTTCCCCTGATCCCAAGAAGATAAGTGCTGTGGAAACATGGCCAACTCCGTCGTCAGTAACTGATGTGAGGAAGTTTCTTGGCTTTGCAAACTATTTCCGAAGGTTCATAGATCGACACTCGACCATCTCTCGTCCATTAGAAGAAATCACCGGAAAAAATTCACGCTTTGAATGGAGCGCTGCTAGACAGAAGGCATTCGAGTCTCTAAAATCAGCATTACTCGAGGCGCCAGTGTTGCAACTGGCCGATGTTGAGAAAAGCTTCACGGTAGAAACTGACGCAAGTGACTTTGCCGTGGCGGGTGTGCTCCTGCAGCAGGGAGAAGATATGGATTTGCATCCCGTAGCCTATTGTAGTCGGAAACTGTCAGCTGCAGAACGCAACTATACTGCGGCCGAGAGGGAAACGTTGGCTGTGGTATTTGCATTAAAGTGCTGGAGAATCTATCTATTCCGCCACTTTGACCTGATGACTGATAATATGGGTGTTGTCTATTTACGAACCAAACCGACTCTCACCAAGCGTGAGGCAAGATGGGTAGAGTTTTTAGCTGACTATGACTTTACGGTCTTTCACAAACCAGGAAAGAAAAACATTGCCGACCCGCTTTCACGCCGTCCAGATCTGTTCAGTGATTCTGAAATAGGCGGGTCATGCTATCCTCCTAACATTCAGTTGAATGCTAGAGCATACCCTAGAGATTAATCCAGACTTAGCGCAGTTAATTGTCAGCGGTTACAAGTGCGACAAGGATCTTGCTCCCATTATCAGGAGACTGAAAAATTCAAGCCATGACAATCTGCACGACCGTTACCTTCTAAATGAAACACCCGGTTATCTTTATCTCCGATCTTCACCACAGAACAGGTTATGCATTCCAAAGAGTAGCAAACTCCGACTCGCCCTGCTTCAAGAATACCATGACTGTGTGACTGCGGGGCATCCCGGTCGAGATTGCACCTATTTCAGACTCGCTAGATATTTCTATTGGCCCAGAATGGGACTGGATGTAAAGGCGTTTGTCAAGTCATGTGACGTCTGCCAACGAGTTAAAGGCGGCCAGCTAAAAACTGGTCTCTTGCAGAATTTACCAGTGCCCAGTCAGCCGTGGGCGGATATCTCGATGGATTTTATCATGGGTTTGCCTAGGACCGATACAGGTCATGATGCTATATATGTATTTGTAGACCGCTTGACAAAGTGTGTACATTTAGCACCTACTTCCTCTACTATTGACGCTAAAGGAAGTGCTGATCTGTATATTCAACATGTATTTCGACTTCATGGTTTGAGTACTAGTATTGTATGTGATCGTGATCCAAGATTTACGGCAGCATTTTTTCAGGAATTGTTTGATCGCTTAGGAACGAAACTAGCATTTAGTACTGCCAATCACCCTCAGACAGATGGCCTAACTGAACGAGTAAACAGAATAGTAGAGGATGTGCTGAGGGCTTTTGTAAATCATAAACAAGATAACTGGGATATGCTCCTACCTCTCTGTGAGTTTTCTATCAACAGCGCTACTCAATCATCTACAGGAAACACACCGTTCTTCTTAAATTACGGTCTAAATCCCAGAGCGCCACCCGACTTCCTCAACCCTATTCAGGGAGGCAGAGATTCAGCTGATTGGTTGCAAGCAAGACAAGACGCGGTCAAGATCTCACAAGATGTGCTAGTGGCAGCTCAAGCTCGTCAGGCCTTCTATGCAGATCGGACAAGGGTCGAGGGAAAGCTGAAGGTGGGAGATTTGGTAATGGTCTACCGGGATTTCCTCCTGACTCCTGAAGCTCGGGACCGACCATCCCATAAATTACGCCCCAAGTGGTTTGGCCCCTTTCCTATAACCCATGTGGTCGGCCCGAATGCCTACAAGCTCAAGTTGCCTCATACCAGCCGCTGTCACCCGGTATTTAATGTGTCGGCACTCCGTGCCTACGAGAAGAACGCTATTCCTAATAGGAGACAGCCTACGCCTCCGCCTATCACGGACCTTGATGGTCATGCCCGCTATGTGGTGGAGAACATTCTCAGTCACCGCCGTCGGCAGAATCAGCTTCAGTACCTAGTCAAGTGGCAAGGCTACTCTGATGCCACTTGGGAGCCTGAACATTATTTGTTGGATGAATCTGGTAATGACATTGTTCCACTTCAGAAGTACAAAACCTTGGCTTCTGCCCGCTGAGTTTTGCAGTTGAACTTCTAGTTTCACCTTACACATTTGTTGAGCTTATTACACTTTATTTGCATGGAGTTTCAGTCGTCTTATTGTGTTACTTCAGTGCGAAGCCTTTTTTCGTCTCGCACGTGTTTGCGCTTATTGTACTCTATTCCACTTGAGCATTTGGGTTATAAGCTCCTTCCTCTCCATAGGAGGGGGATGATGTAACAGTTTTCCCCTGGTCTCTACAACTTTACACTCCCTCGCACCTCATGCGTCTTAGGCCTGTCTATTAGCACCTGCATTGGCGCCATTGCCACATGTATACTATCACATTTTTGCATATAACTGGTCGAGGCACGCTCAACCAGGCCTCTTACTTTTCAAGTTTGAGTAAACCTGTTACAGAGTCGGCGAAAGGAAAAGAATGTCTACGGCCATACCACGTTGAAAATACCGGTTCTCGTCCGATCACCGAAGTCAAGCAACGTCGGGCGAGGTTAGTACTTGGATGGGTGACCGCCTGGGAATACCTCGTGCTGTAGACTTTTTTCTTTTCTTTTCTTTTCTTTTCTTTCCTTTTCATTTCATTTCTTTTCTTCTTCTTCTTTTCTTCTCTTTCTTTGTCTTCCTTGCTGCAAGGCTCAGTTCTTCTTCAGTGTTCGTCGCACAGAAAACAGGACAGTGCTGCGTAGATCTACGTTCTTTTTGATTATTCAGCGGCTTCAGTCTATCTTCAAAGGTGTTGTTTTCTTTCTTCCCCGAACCCCTGACCCAGCATGCAATTGCGTATTTGCAGCCGCACGCAGGCAGACGCCCTAGATCCCTGATGGCAGCTATGGACTGTACCTGTGCGCCTAGCATGTATTTGTGTGGGTTATTATGCGTGCGTTCGCGACACTGGGTGTTTTCAGTTTAAGGGGAGTCGGCGAAAGGAAAAGAATGTCTACGGCCATACCACGTTGAAAATACCGGTTCTCGTCCGATCACCGAAGTCAAGCAACGTCGGGCGAGGTTAGTACTTGGATGGGTGACCGCCTGGGAATACCTCGTGCTGTAGACTTTTTTTCTTTTCTTTTCTTTTCTTTTCTTTTCTTTCCTTTTCAATTCATTTCTTTTCTTCTTCTTCTTTTCTTCTCTTTCTTTGTCTTCCTTGCTGCAAGGCTCAGTTCTTCTTCAGTGTTCGTCGCACAGAAAACAGGACAGTGCTGCGTAGATCTACGTTCTTTTTGATTATTCAGCGGCTTCAGTCTATCTTCAAAGGTGTTTTTTTCTTTCTTCCCCGAACCCCTGACCCAGCATGCAAGTGCGTATTTGCAGCCGCACGCAGGCAGACGCCCTAGATCCCTGATGGCAGCTATGGACTGTACCTGTGCGCCCAGCATGTATTTGTGTGTGTTATTGTGCGTGCGTGCGCGACACTGGGTGTTTTCAGTATAAGGGCGACTCTAGTTCCGACACTGGTGCCCAATTTAGCCGCCGCTGACGTGAAGTCCGCATCCCGTATCGGCACGCGCGGTTCAAATAATGCAAGCACCACTGCCCACCAAATAAAGCCGCGGTTAGTCCACGTTGCCCTAACTGAGAGTGGGAAGGCAACCCTGATGAGGCACCGTCGCGACGCTACCTTCAAAGGGGCTAATGTTTACATTCAGCACGATCTGACACGGCCCGAACAAGCACGGAGAAGGGCTCTGGTGCCCAAAATGAAGGCCCTTCGCAGTAAGGGTATACAGTGCCACCTGCCCCGCGATACAATTATCTCCGGAGGCAAAGTGCTCACAGATGAGGACATTGAACGGATGCTACATGACCATGACGTGACCCAATAGGACACACCAAGGGCATCCCTAGTGATACAACCACCCACTGACACCAACGACGGAAAGCTAAGTATCACCCGTGCATGCATTTCTAAAAAGATTCCCCTTTGTTAATTGCCCACATAAATATCTGTAGCCTTTTAAATAAACTGCATGAAGTTCAATACATTCTATTCAAACATAAGATTGACGTCCTAGCAATCTCGGAGACATGGCTGAAAACAGCAATCCCTGACGGCTTAATCAAACTGCCTGGATACGAAGTACACAGAAGAGACCGCAAGCTAAAGACAGGAGGCGGTGTATGTATCTACATCAATGACAAACTTAAGCACAGACAATTACATATCCTCCAAGATATCGAAGCCGTTTCCATCCAGTTAGTATTGCCGCACAATCCCCTGAACATAGTATGCACGTACAGACCCCCTTCATCCCCCGTCACATTTTGGGAGGAGTTGCTCAACACCGTTGATGACATCGAATCACACACGAGAGAAGCTCATACCATCGTGCTAGGCGACCTCAACGTCAACATCGCAGACCACCAACACCAGCAGTACAGGCACTTCCTAAGCTTCTGCCACGCTACCAACTTACAGAACGTAGTTACGTCCCCAACCAGATTTCCGAGCCAATCGGTGCTAGACTTAATCTTACTACCCCGTACAATTTATCCACCAGCACGCATCTCCCATTCCTCAGGGAGACAGAGCATCATCTACCATGGCTGTTCCGTTGAGCCATGCGACGCTTCCGATCATCAACTAGTAGTTTTAGAGCTGTTGGCTACATCGCACTCTGCGCCGCAGAATCCACCAGTCAGAACCCGGAAGCCTCCAATAAGAACCATAAACGCACAGGCATTCCAGACAGAGATCACTTCGAAGATGTCAATCGTCGAGAACCAACCAACTGACCTCAATGCAAACATTGAACTTTTTCAGGGCTCCATCACTGAAGCACTTGATCACCATTGCCCCGTGAGGATAGTTACCTTTTCCACTAAGTATAAACCCGCACCATGGGTCGACGACGAGCTACGTAAACTGCTCTACCGCAGAAAACGAGCTCATAGACTCCTGCTGAAACAGCCGGGTGACCAGCAGCGAATCCAGTCTTTCCGAGCGCTTCGCCGACAGTGCAAAATCACCATGCGCCGTAAGAAAGCCAATTACTTTCAGGCCGAGTTCATCAACAACAGACGGAACCCTAGACGTCAGTGGAGCGCTATGAACAGCCTACTTGGCAGAACGAAAGTCAGCCGTGAGCCTGGAGCTAGTATTGCAGACATTACATCTGTATTCTCAGAAATAGTTGGACCTTTGCTGCCGACAGAGACTTCTGACGCCCTGACGCTGGCATCCGTGCCTGATCAACCATCCAACATTCTACCTGGTCTGCCGTGTGGCCCCCAGTCAGACGGCACTCTAGTTTCTTTTACCCGAATCACAGCGGAGGACGTTAAGTTCCATCTCCGTGCTATGGACAGTCGCAAAGCAAGCGGTCCTGACGCCATCCCCCCGCTCGTTTACAAACTTGTGCCTGATCAAATTGCACCAACGCTTGCCTCTCTCTTGTCGTTATCCCTCGAAACTGGAGAATTCCCAACGCCCTACAAGCTAGCACATGTCCGTCCGATCCACAAACGTGGGGACGCTTCCGACCCTCGCAACTACAGACCCATCTCCCTCCTTCCTCTCATGTCCAAACTTCTCGAGCGGTGTGCGCTAGAGCAACTTACGCAATACATGGATAGCGCCAGTCACATGGAATCCCTCCCTGCAGTTCAGTTTGCGTACCGCAAAAACCACTCCTGCGACGATCTTCTCGCTCTGGTGGCAAATGATTGGAGTCAAAGTCTAGACCAGAACGAGTATGTGGCTGCAGCTTTCCTCGACATGTCCAAAGCCTTCGACACTGTCAACCACAGTTTGCTCCTCCAAGAACTGTTCGAGATTGGCGTGGGAGGGGTTGCACTGCGTTGGTTCGCATCATACCTTACTGACCGGCAGCAGAGAGTTGTCACCAAGTCTAGCAGAGGTGCCTGTTATTCTGCCTCCAGAGGTGTACCTCAAGGATCTATCCTTGGACCTGTCTTGTTCAATCTTGCTGTCCGCAAACTGCCAGAGTGTGTTGCTAGTACCAAGGTCCGTCAGTTTGCTGACGACGTTTCTGTCTACAAATCCGGAAGGGATCCACAGAAGCTCACTGCAGACTTGGCCAGAGACGTTCTGTCAATCCGCAACTTCCTCCGGGACCACGGCCTTCAACTCAACGCGGAAAAGACACAGTTCATCATATTCCGCCCAAAGTCCAAGGCGGTCCCAGCTAATCTCCAATTGTCAATTGACAGCACTAGCATACCGCCTTCAGCCACGATCAAATACCTTGGCCTCCTGTTCGATGAGCATCTTACGTACCGAGATCACATCACGCTCCTGGAACGCAAGATAGGCACTAAACTCGCTGTGTTCAGGAAAATCAAACACAATCTAACACCTGCTGCCAAACGAGTCTTCTACTGTTCCTTCATTCAAGCCCAACTTGAATACGGCTCTAATGCATTTGCGCACAGCCTCCAAGTCTCACAAATGGACCGCATTACTCGTATCTCCAACCGTGCTGTTCGGATTGTCTTCGGCTACCCGAAGTACTACGATGCTTCTCTTGTTCTAGCTAGGAACTATCTCGCTGCTATCTCCCTTAGATATCAATTTCGCCTGTTTGTACTGGTGTTTCGAGCCCTCCATAAGTTGTGCAGTCCACTACTCTCGACCTGCTTCCTCCCTCGCACTGCCACTTCACAAACCTCAGCCCGTACACGCTCTCAATCCACTTTGTCACTTAGTCTTCCTTTAGTTTCTCGCCGCTATGGTTTATACTCGCTTAGCTTTCTTGGTTCTGATCGTTGGAATGCGCTTCCTGCTGATATTCGCACAATCTCCTTGCTCAGAAACTTCCGTTCATCTATTCAACAATTCATAGGGTACCCTGTAAAAAGGCCCTAGGCCTGTGGGACTGCCCTATTCAAAATTTAATAATAATAATAATAATAATAATAATAATAATAAGGGGAGTCGGCGAAAGGAAAAGAATGTCTACGGCCATACCACGTTGAAAATACCGGTTCTCGTCCGATCACCGAAGTCAAGCAACGTCGGGCGAGGTTAGTACTTGGATGGGTGACCGCCTGGGAATACCTCGTGCTGTAGACTTTTTTCTTTTCTTTTCTTTTCTTTTCTTTCCTTTTCATTTCATTTCTTCTTCTTCTTTTCTTCTCTTTCTTTGTCTTCCTTGCTGCAAGGCTCAGTTCTTCTTCAGTGTTCGTCGCACAGAAAACAGGACAGTGCTGCGTAGATCTACGTTCTTTTTGATTATTCAGCGGCTTCAGTCTATCTTCCAAGGTGTTGTTTTCTTTCTTCCCCAACCCCTGACCCAGTATGCAATTGCGTATTTGCAGCCGCACGCAGGCAGACGCCCTAGATCCCTGATGGCAGCTATGGACTGTACCTGTGCGCCTAGCATGTATTTGTGTGGGTTATTGTGCGTGCGTTCGCGACACTGGGTGTTTTCAGTATAAGGGGAGTCGGCGAAAGGAAAAGAATGTCTACGGCCATACCACGTTGAAAATACCGGTTCTCGTCCGATCACCGAAGTCAAGCAACGTCGGGCGAGGTTAGTACATGTACTTGGATGGGTGACCGCCTGGGAATACCTCGTGCTGTAGACTTTTTTCTTTTCTTTTCTTTTCTTTTCTTTTCTTTTCTTTCCTTTTCAATTCATTTCTTTTCTTCTTCTTCTTTTCTTCTCTTTCTTTGTCTTCCTTGCTGCAAGGCTCAGTTCTTCTTCAGTGTTCGTCGCACAGAAAACAGGACAGTGCTGCGTAGATCTACGTTCTTTTTGATTATTCAGCGGCTTCAGTCTATCTTCAAAGGTGTTTTTTTCTTTCTTCCCCGAACCCCTGACCCAGCATGCAAGTGCGTATTTGCAGCCGCACGCAGGCAGACGCCCTAGATCCCTGATGGCAGCTATGGACTGTACCTGTGCGCCCAGCATGTATTTGTGTGTGTTATTGTGCGTGCGTGCGCGACACTGGGTGTTTTCAGTATAAGGGGAGTCGGCGAAAGGAAAAGAATGTCTACGGCCACACCACGTTGAAAATACCGGTTCTCGTCCGATCACCGAAGTCAAGCAACGTCGGGCGAGGTTAGTACTTGGATGGGTGACCGCCTGGGAATACCTCGTGCTGTAGACTTTTTTCTTTTCTTTTCTTTTCTTTTCTTTCCTTTTCATTTCATTTCTTTTCTTCTTCTTCTTCTTTTCTTCTCTTTCTTTGTCTTCCTTGCTGCAAGGCTCAGTTCTTCTTCAGTGTTCGTCGCACAGAAAACAGGACAGTGCTGCGTAGATCTACGTTCTTTTTGATTATTCAGCGGCTTCAGTCTATCTTCAAAGGTGTTTTTTTCTTTCTTCCCCGAACCCCTGACCCAGCATGCAATTGCGTATTTGCAGCCGCACGCAGGCAGACGCCCTAGATCCCTGATGGCAGCTATGGACTGTACCTGTGCGCCTAGCATGTATTTGTGTGGGTTATTGTGCGTGCGTGCGCGACACTGGGTGTTTTCAGTATAAGGGGAGTCGGCGAAAGGAAAAGAATGTCTACGGCCATACCACGTTGAAAATACCGGTTCTCGTCCGATCACCGAAGTCAAGCAACGTCGGGCGAGGTTAGTACTTGGATGGGTGACCGCCTGGGAATACCTCGTGCTGTAGACTTTTTTCTTTTCTTTTCTTTTCTTTTCTTTCCTTTTCATTTCATTTCTTCTTCTTCTTTTCTTCTCTTTCTTTGTCTTCCTTGCTGCAAGGCTCAGTTCTTCTTCAGTGTTCGTCGCACAGAAAACAGGACAGTGCTGCGTAGATCTACGTTCTTTTTGATTATTCAGCGGCTTCAGTCTATCTTCCAAGGTGTTGTTTTCTTTCTTCCCCAACCCCTGACCCAGTATGCAATTGCGTATTTGCAGCCGCACGCAGGCAGACGCCCTAGATCCCTGATGGCAGCTATGGACTGTACCTGTGCGCCTAGCATGTATTTGTGTGGGTTATTGTGCGTGCGTTCGCGACACTGGGTGTTTTCAGTATAAGGGGAGTCGGCGAAAGGAAAAGAATGTCTACGGCCATACCACGTTGAAAATACCGGTTCTCGTCCGATCACCGAAGTCAAGCAACGTCGGGCGAGGTTAGTACTTGGATGGGTGACCGCCTGGGAATACCTCGTGCTGTAGACTTTTTTCTTTTCTTTTCTTTTCTTTTCTTTTCTTTTCTTTCCTTTTCAATTCATTTCTTTTCTTCTTCTTCTTTTCTTCTCTTTCTTTGTCTTCCTTGCTGCAAGGCTCAGTTCTTCTTCAGTGTTCGTCGCACAGAAAACAGGACAGTGCTGCGTAGATCTACGTTCTTTTTGATTATTCAGCGGCTTCAGTCTATCTTCAAAGGTGTTTTTTTCTTTCTTCCCCGAACCCCTGACCCAGCATGCAAGTGCGTATTTGCAGCCGCACGCAGGCAGACGCCCTAGATCCCTGATGGCAGCTATGGACTGTACCTGTGCGCCCAGCATGTATTTGTGTGTGTTATTGTGCGTGCGTGCGCGACACTGGGTGTTTTCAGTATAAGGGGAGTCGGCGAAAGGAAAAGAATGTCTACGGCCACACCACGTTGAAAATACCGGTTCTCGTCCGATCACCGAAGTCAAGCAACGTCGGGCGAGGTTAGTACTTGGATGGGTGACCGCCTGGGAATACCTCGTGCTGTAGACTTTTTTCTTTTCTTTTCTTTTCTTTTCTTTCCTTTTCATTTCATTTCTTTTCTTCTTCTTCTTCTTCTTTTCTTCTCTTTCTTTGTCTTCCTTGCTGCAAGGCTCAGTTCTTCTTCAGTGTTCGTCGCACAGAAAACAGGACAGTGCTGCGTAGATCTACGTTCTTTTTGATTATTCAGCGGCTTCAGTCTATCTTCAAAGGTGTTTTTTTCTTTCTTCCCCGAACCCCTGACCCAGCATGCAATTGCGTATTTGCAGCCGCACGCAGGCAGACGCCCTAGATCCCTGATGGCAGCTATGGACTGTACCTGTGCGCCCAGCATGTATTTGTGTGTGTGTTATTGTGCGTGCGTGCGCGACACTGGGTGTTTTCAGTATAAGGGGAGTCGGCGAAAGGAAAAGAATGTCTACGGCCATACCACGTTGAAAATACCGGTTCTCGTCCGATCACCGAAGTCAAGCAACGTCGGGCGAGGTTAGTACTTGGATGGGTGACCGCCTGGGAATACCTCGTGCTGTAGACTTTTTTCTTTTCTTTTCTTTTCTTTTCTTTTCTTTTCTTTCCTTTTCAATTCATTTCTTTTCTTCTTCTTCTTTTCTTCTCTTTCTTTGTCTTCCTTGCTGCAAGGCTCAGTTCTTCTTCAGTGTTCGTCGCACAGAAAACAGGACAGTGCTGCGTAGATCTACGTTCTTTTTGATTATTCAGCGGCTTCAGTCTATCTTCAAAGGTGTTTTTTTCTTTCTTCCCCGAACCCCTGACCCAGCATGCAAGTGCGTATTTGCAGCCGCACGCAGGCAGACGCCCTAGATCCCTGATGGCAGCTATGGACTGTACCTGTGCGCCCAGCATGTATTTGTGTGTGTTATTGTGCGTGCGTGCGCGACACTGGGTGTTTTCAGTATAAGGGGAGTCGGCGAAAGGAAAAGAATGTCTACGGCCACACCACGTTGAAAATACCGGTTCTCGTCCGATCACCGAAGTCAAGCAACGTCGGGCGAGGTTAGTACTTGGATGGGTGACCGCCTGGGAATACCTCGTGCTGTAGACTTTTTTCTTTTCTTTTCTTTTCTTTTCTTTTCTTTCCTTTTCATTTCATTTTTCTTTTCTTCTTCTTCTTCTTTTCTTCTCTTTCTTTGTCTTCCTTGCTGCAAGGCTCAGTTCTTCTTCAGTGTTCGTCGCACAGAAAACAGGACAGTGCTGCGTAGATCTACGTTCTTTTTGATTATTCAGCGGCTTCAGTCTATCTTCAAAGGTGTTTTTTTCTTTCTTCCCCGAACCCCTGACCCAGCATGCAATTGCGTATTTGCAGCCGCACGCAGGCAGACGCCCTAGATCCCTGATGGCAGCTATGGACTGTACCTGTGCGCCCAGCATGTATTTGTGTGTGTGTTATTGTGCGTGCGTGCGTGCGCGACACTGGGTGTTTTCAGTATAAGGGGAGTCGGCGAAAGGAAAAGAATGTCTACGGCCATACCACGTTGAAAATACCGGTTCTCGTCCGATCACCGAAGTCAAGCAACGTCGGGCGAGGTTAGTACTTGGATGGGTGACCGCCTGGGAATACCTCGTGCTGTAGACTTTTTTCTTTTCTTTTCTTTTCTTTTCTTTCCTTTTCATTTCATTTCTTTTCTTCTTCTTCTTTTCTTCTCTTTCTTTGTCTTCCTTGCTGCAAGGCTCAGTTCTTCTTCAGTGTTCGTCGCACAGAAAACAGGACAGTGCTGCGTAGATCTACGTTCTTTTTGATTATTCAGCGGCTTCAGTCTATCTTCAAAGGTGTTTTTTTCTTTCTTCCCCGAACCCCTGACCCAGCATGCAATTGCGTATTTGCAGCCGCACGCAGGCAGACGCCCTATATCCCTGATGGCAGCTATGGCCTGTACCTGTGCGCCTAGCATGTATTTGTGTGGGTTATTGTGCGTGCGTGCGCGACACTGGGTGTTTTCAGTATAAGGGGAGTCGGCGAAAGGAAAAGAATGTCTACGGCCATACCACGTTGAAAATACCGGTTCTCGTCCGATCACCGAAGTCAAGCAACGTCGGGCGAGGTTAGTACTTGGATGGGTGACCGCCTGGGAATACCTCGTGCTGTAGACATTTTTCTTTTCTTTTCTTTTCTTTTCTTTTCTTTCCTTTTCATTTCATTTCTTTTCTTCTTCTTCTTTTCTTCTCTTTCTTTGTCTTCCTTGCTGCAAGGCTCAGTTCTTCTTCAGTGTTCGTCGCACAGAAAACAGGACAGTGCTGCGTAGATCTACGTTCTTTTTGATTATTCAGCGGCTTCAGTCTATCTTCAAAGGTGTTTTTTTCTTTCTTCCCCGAACCCCTGACCCAGCATGCAATTGCGTATTTGCAGCCGCACGCAGGCAGACGCCCTAGATCCCTGATGGCAGCTATGGACTGTACCTGTGCGCCCAGCATGTATTTGTGTGTGTGTTATTGTGCGTGCGTGCGCGACACTGGGTGTTTTCAGTATAAGGGGAGTCGGCGAAAGGAAAAGAATGTCTACGGCCATACCACGTTGAAAATACCGGTTCTCGTCCGATCACCGAAGTCAAGCAACGTCGGGCGAGGTTAGTACTTGGATGGGTGACCGCCTGGGAATACCTCGTGCTGTAGACTTTTTTCTTTTCTTTTCTTTTCTTTTCTTTCCTTTTCATTTCATTTCTTTTCTTCTTCTTCTTCTTTTCTTCTCTTTCTTTGTCTTCCTTGCTGCAAGGCTCAGTTCTTCTTCAGTGTTCGTCGCACAGAAAACAGGACAGTGCTGCGTAGATCTACGTTCTTTTTGATTATTCAGCGGCTTCAGTCTATCTTCAAAGGTGTTTTTTTCTTTCTTCCCCGAACCCCTGACCCAGCATGCAATTGCGTTTTTGCAGCCGCACGCAGGCAGACGCCCTAGATCCCTGATGGCAGCTATGGACTGAACCTGTGCGCCCAGCATGTATTTGTGTGTGTGTGTGTGTGTTATTGTGCGTGCGTGCGCGACACTGGGTGTTTTCAGTATAAGGGGAGTCGGCGAAAGGAAAAGAATGTCTACGGCCATACCACGTTGAAAATACCGGTTCTCGTCCGATCACCGAAGTCAAGCAACGTCGGGCGAGGTTAGTACTTGGATGGGTGACCGCCTGGGAATACCTCGTGCTGTAGACTTTTTTCTTTTCTTTTCATTTCATTTCTTTTCTTCTTCTTCTTTTCTTCTCCTTCTTTGTCTTCCTTGCTGCAAGGCTCAGTTCTTCTTCAGTGTTCGTCGCACAGAAAACAGGACAGTGCTGCGTAGATCTACGTTCTTTTTGATTATTCAGCGGCTTCAGTCTATCTTCAAAGGTGTTTTTTTCTTTCTTCCCCGAACCCCTGACCCAGCATGCAATTGCGTATTTGCAGCCGCACGCAGGCAGACGCCCTAGATCCCTGATGGCAGCTATGGACTGTACCTGTGCGCCCAGCATGTATTTGTGTGTGTGTTATTGTGCGTGCGTGCGCGACACTGGGTGTTTTCAGTATAAGGGGAGTCGGCGAAAGGAAAAGAATGTCTACGGCCATACCACGTTGAAAATACCGGTTCTCGTCCGATCACCGAAGTCAAGCAACGTCGGGCGAGGTTAGTACTTGGATGGGTGACCGCCTGGGAATACCTCGTGCTGTAGACTTTTTTCTTTTCTTTTCTTTTCTTTTCTTTCCTTTTCATTTCATTTCTTTTCTTCTTCTTCTTTTCTTCTCTTTCTTTGTCTTCCTTGCTGCAAGGCTCAGTTCTTCTTCAGTGTTCGTCGCACAGAAAACAGGACAGTGCTGCGTAGATCTACGTTCTTTTTGATTATTCAGCGGCTTCAGTCTATCTTCAAAGGTGTTTTTTTCTTTCTTCCCCGAACCCCTGACCCAGCATGCAATTGCGTATTTGCAGCCGCACGCAGGCAGACGCCCTAGATCCCTGATGGCAGCTATGGACTGTACCTGTGCGCCCAGCATGTATTTGTGTGTGTGTGTTATTGTGCGTGCGTGCGCGACACTGGGTGTTTTCAGTATAAGGGGAGTCGGCGAAAGGAAAAGAATGTCTACGGCCATACCACGTTGAAAATACCGGTTCTCGTCCGATCACCGAAGTCAAGCAACGTCGGGCGAGGTTAGTACTTGGATGGGTGACCGCCTGGGAATACCTCGTGCTGTAGACTTTTTTCTTTTCTTTTCTTTTCTTTTCTTTCCTTTTCATTTCATTTCTTTTCTTCTTCTTCTTTTCTTCTCTTTCTTTGTCTTCCTTGCTGCAAGGCTCAGTTCTTCTTCAGTGTTCGTCGCACAGAAAACAGGACAGTGCTGCGTAGATCTACGTTCTTTTTGATTATTCAGCGGCTTCAGTCTATCTTCAAAGGTGTTTTTTTCTTTCTTCCCCGAACCCCTGACCCAGCATGCAATTGCGTATTTGCAGCCGCACGCAGGCAGACGCCCTATATCCCTGATGGCAGCTATGGCCTGTACCTGTGCGCCTAGCATGTACATGTATTTGTGTGGGTTATTGTGCGTGCGTGCGCGACACTGGGTGTTTTCAGTATAAGGGGAGTCGGCGAAAGGAAAAGAATGTCTACGGCCATACCACGTTGAAAATACCGGTTCTCGTCCGATCACCGAAGTCAAGCAACGTCAGGCGAGGTTAGTACTTGGATGGGTGACCGCCTGGGAATACCTCGTGCTGTAGACATTTTTCTTTTCTTTTCTTTTCTTTTCTTTTCTTTCCTTTTCATTTCATTTCTTTTCTTCTTCTTCTTTTCTTCTCTTTCTTTGTCTTCCTTGCTGCAAGGCTCAGTTCTTCTTCAGTGTTCGTCGCACAGAAAACAGGACAGTGCTGCGTAGATCTACGTTCTTTTTGATTATTCAGCGGCTTCAGTCTATCTTCAAAGGTGTTTTTTTCTTTCTTCCCCGAACCCCTGACCCAGCATGCAATTGCGTATTTGCAGCCGCACGCAGGCAGACGCCCTAGATCCCTGATGGCAGCTATGGACTGTACCTGTGCGCCCAGCATGTATTTGTGTGTGTGTTATTGTGCGTGCGTGCGCGACACTGGGTGTTTTCAGTATAAGAGGAGTCGGCGAAAGGAAAAGAATGTCTACGGCCATACCACGTTGAAAATACCGGTTCTCGTCCGATCACGTCCGATCACCGAAGTCAAGCAACGTCGGGCGAGGTTAGTACTTGGATGGGTGACCGCCTGGGAATACCTCGTGCTGTAGACTTTTTTCTTTTCTTTCCTTTTCATTTCATTTCATTTCTTTTCTTCTTCTTCTTCTTCTTTTCTTCTCTTTCTTTGTCTTCCTTGCTGCAAGGCTCAGTTCTTCTTCATTGTTCATCGCACAGAAAACAGGACAGTGCTGCGTAGATCTACGTTCTTTTTGATTATTCAGCGGCTTCAGTCTATCTTCAAAGGTGTTTTTTTCTTTCTTCCCCGAACCCCTGACCCAGCATGCAATTGCGTATTTGCAGCCGCACGCAGGCAGACGCCCTAGATCCCTGATGGCAGCTATGGACTGTACCTGTGCGCCCAGCATGTATTTGTGTGTGTGTTATTGTGCGTGCGTGCGCGACACTGGGTGTTTTCAGTATAAGGGGAGTCGGCGAAAGGAAAAGAATGTCTACGGCCATACCACGTTGAAAATACCGGTTCTCGTCCGATCACCGAAGTCAAGCAACGTCGGGCGAGGTTAGTACTTGGATGGGTGACCGCCTGGGAATACCTCGTGCTGTAGACTTTTTTCTTTTCTTTTCTTTTCTTTTCTTTCCTTTTCATTTCATTTCTTTTCTTCTTCTTCTTTTCTTCTCTTTCTTTGTCTTCCTTGCTGCAAGGCTCAGTTCTTCTTCAGTGTTCGTCGCACAGAAAACAGGACAGTGCTGCGTAGATCTACGTTCTTTTTGATTATTCAGCGGCTTCAGTCTATCTTCAAAGGTGTTTTTTTCTTTCTTCCCCGAACCCCTGACCCAGCATGCAATTGCGTATTTGCAGCCGCACGCAGGCAGACGCCCTATATCCCTGATGGCAGCTATGGCCTGTACCTGTGCGCCTAGCATGTATTTGTGTGGGTTATTGTGCGTGCGTGCGCGACACTGGGTGTTTTCAGTATAAGGGGAGTCGGCGAAAGGAAAAGAATGTCTACGGCCATACCACGTTGAAAATACCGGTTCTCGTCCGATCACCGAAGTCAAGCAACGTCGGGCGAGGTTAGTACTTGGATGGGTGACCGCCTGGGAATACCTCGTGCTGTAGACATTTTTCTTTTCTTTTCTTTTCTTTTCTTTTCTTTCCTTTTCATTTCATTTCTTTTCTTCTTCTTCTTTTCTTCTCTTTCTTTGTCTTCCTTGCTGCAAGGCTCAGTTCTTCTTCAGTGTTCGTCGCACAGAAAACAGGACAGTGCTGCGTAGATCTACGTTCTTTTTGATTATTCAGCGGCTTCAGTCTATCTTCAAAGGTGTTTTTTTCTTTCTTCCCCGAACCCCTGACCCAGCATGCAATTGCGTATTTGCAGCCGCACGCAGGCAGACGCCCTAGATCCCTGATGGCAGCTATGGACTGTACCTGTGCGCCCAGCATGTATTTGTGTGTGTGTTATTGTGCGTGCGTGCGCGACACTGGGTGTTTTCAGTATAAGGGGAGTCGGCGAAAGGAAAAGAATGTCTACGGCCATACCACGTTGAAAATACCGGTTCTCGTCCGATCACCGAAGTCAAGCAACGTCGGGCGAGGTTAGTACTTGGATGGGTGACCGCCTGGGAATACCTCGTGCTGTAGACTTTTTTCTTTTCTTTTCTTTTCTTTTCTTTTCTTTCCTTTTCATTTCATTTCTTTTCTTCTTCTTCTTCTTTTCTTCTCTTTCTTTGTCTTCCTTGCTGCAAGGCTCAGTTCTTCTTCAGTGTTCGTCGCACAGAAAACAGGACAGTGCTGCGTAGATCTACGTTCTTTTTGATTATTCAGCGGCTTCAGTCTATCTTCAAAGGTGTTTTTTTCTTTCTTCCCCGAACCCCTGACCCAGCATGCAATTGCGTTTTTGCAGCCGCACGCAGGCAGACGCCCTAGATCCCTGATGGCAGCTATGGACTGAACCTGTGCGCCCAGCATGTATTTGTGTGTGTGTGTGTGTGTTGATGTGCGTGCGTGCGCGACACTGGGTGTTTTCAGTATAAGGGGAGTCGGCGAAAGGAAAAGAATGTCTACGGCCATACCACGTTGAAAATACCGGTTCTCGTCCGATCACCGAAGTCAAGCAACGTCGGGCGAGGTTAGTACTTGGATGGGTGACCGCCTGGGAATACCTCGTGCTGTAGACTTTTTTCTTTTCTTTTCTTTTCTTTCCTTTCCTTTTCATTTCATTTCTTTTCTTCTTCTTCTTTTCTTCTCTTTCTTTGTCTTCCTTGCTGCAAGGCTCAGTTCTTCTTCAGTGTTCGTCGCACAGAAAACAGGACAGTGCTGCGTAGATCTACGTTCTTTTTGATTATTCAGCGGCTTCAGTCTATCTTCAAAGGTGTTTTTTTCTTTCTTCCCCGAACCCCTGACCCAGCATGCAATTGCGTTTTTGCAGCCGCACGCAGGCAGACGCCCTAGATCCCTGATGGCAGCTATGGACTGTACCTGTGCGCCCAGCATGTATTTGTGTGTGTGTTATTGTGCGTGCGTGCGCGACACTGGGTGTTTTCAGTATAAGGGGAGTAGGCGAAAGGAAAAGAATGTCTACGGCCATACCACGTTGAAAATACCGGTTCTCGTCCGATCACCGAAGTCAAGCAACGTCGGGCGAGGTTAGTACTTGGATGGGTGACCGCCTGGGAATACCTCGTGCTGTAGACTTTTTTCTTTTCTTTTCTTTTCTTTTCTTTCCTTTTCATTTCATTTCTTTTCTTCTTCTTCTTTTCTTCTCTTTCTTTGTCTTCCTTGCTGCAAGGCTCAGTTCTTCTTCAGTGTTCGTCGCACAGAAAACAGGACAGTGCTGCGTAGATCTACGTTCTTTTTGATTATTCAGCGGCTTCAGTCTATCTTCAAAGGTGTTTTTTTCTTTCTTCCCCGAACCCCTGACCCAGCATGCAATTGCGTATTTGCAGCCGCACGCAGGCAGACGCCCTATATCCCTGATGGCAGCTATGGCCTGTACCTGTGCGCCTAGCATGTATTTGTGTGGGTTATTGTGCGTGCGTGCGCGACACTGGGTGTTTTCAGTATAAGGGGAGTCGGCGAAAGGAAAAGAATGTCTACGGCCATACCACGTTGAAAATACCGGTTCTCGTCCGATCACCGAAGTCAAGCAACGTCGGGCGAGGTTAGTACTTGGATGGGTGACCGCCTGGGAATACCTCGTGCTGTAGACATTTTTCTTTTCTCTTCTTTTCTTTTCTTTTCTTTCCTTTTCATTTCATTTCTTTTCTTCTTCTTCTTTTCTTCTCTTTCTTTGTCTTCCTTGCTGCAAGGCTCAGTTCTTCTTCAGTGTTCGTCGCACAGAAAACAGGACAGTGCTGCGTAGATCTACGTTCTTTTTGATTATTCAGCGGCTTCAGTCTATCTTCAAAGGTGTTTTTTTCTTTCTTCCCCGAACCCCTGACCCAGCATGCAATTGCGTATTTGCAGCCGCACGCAGGCAGACGCCCTAGATCCCTGATGGCAGCTATGGACTGTACCTGTGCGCCCAGCATGTATTTGTGTGTGTGTTATTGTGCGTGCGTGCGCGACACTGGGTGTTTTCAGTATAAGGGGAGTCGGCGAAAGGAAAAGAATGTCTACGGCCATACCACGTTGAAAATACCGGTTCTCGTCCGATCACCGAAGTCAAGCAACGTCGGGCGAGGTTAGTACTTGGATGGGTGACCGCCTGGGAATACCTCGTGCTGTAGACTTTTTTCTTTTCTTTTCTTTTCTTTTCTTTTCTTTCCTTTTCATTTCATTTCTTTTCTTCTTCTTCTTCTTTTCTTCTCTTTCTTTGTCTTCCTTGCTGCAAGGCTCAGTTCTTCTTCAGTGTTCGTCGCACAGAAAACAGGACAGTGCTGCGTAGATCTACGTTCTTTTTGATTATTCAGCGGCTTCAGTCTATCTTCAAAGGTGTTTTTTTCTTTCTTCCCCGAACCCCTGACCCAGCATGCAATTGCATTTTTGCAGCCGCACGCAGGCAGACGCCCTAGATCCCTGATGGCAGCTATGGACTGAACCTGTGCGCCCAGCATGTATTTGTGTGTGTGTGTGTGTGTTGATGTGCGTGCGTGCGCGACACTGGGTGTTTTCAGTATAAGGGGAGTCGGCGAAAGGAAAAGAATGTCTACGGCCATACCACGTTGAAAATACCGGTTCTCGTCCGATCACCGAAGTCAAGCAACGTCGGGCGAGGTTAGTACTTGGATGGGTGACCGCCTGGGAATACCTCGTGCTGTAGACTTTTTTCTTTTCTTTTCTTTTCTTTCCTTTCCTTTTCATTTCATTTCTTTTCTTCTTCTTCTTTTCTTCTCTTTCTTTGTCTTCCTTGCTGCAAGGCTCAGTTCTTCTTCAGTGTTCGTCGCACAGAAAACAGGACAGTGCTGCGTAGATCTACGTTCTTTTTGATTATTCAGCGGCTTCAGTCTATCTTCAAAGGTGTTTTTTTCTTTCTTCCCCGAACCCCTGACCCAGCATGCAATTGCGTTTTTGCAGCCGCACGCAGGCAGACGCCCTAGATCCCTGATGGCAGCTATGGACTGTACCTGTGCGCCCAGCATGTATTTGTGTGTGTGTTATTGTGCGTGCGTGCGCGACACTGGGTGTTTTCAGTATAAGGGGAGTAGGCGAAAGGAAAAGAATGTCTACGGCCATACCACGTTGAAAATACCGGTTCTCGTCCGATCACCGAAGTCAAGCAACGTCGGGCGAGGTTAGTACTTGGATGGGTGACCGCCTGGGAATACCTCGTGCTGTAGACTTTTTTCTTTTCTTTTCTTTTCTTTTCTTTCCTTTTCATTTCATTTCTTTTCTTCTTCTTCTTTTCTTCTCTTTCTTTGTCTTCCTTGCTGCAAGGCTCAGTTCTTCTTCAGTGTTCGTCGCACAGAAAACAGGACAGTGCTGCGTAGATCTACGTTCTTTTTGATTATTCAGCGGCTTCAGTCTATCTTCAAAGGTGTTTTTTTCTTTCTTCCCCGAACCCCTGAGTGGCCCTGACCCAGCATGCAATTGCGTATTTGCAGCCGCACGCAGGCAGACGCCCTAGATCGCTGATGGCAGCTATGGACTGTACCTGTGCGCCTAGCATGTATTTGTGTGGGTTATTGTGCGTGCGTGCGCGACACTGGGTGTTTTCAGTATAAGGGGAGTCGGCGAAAGGAAAAGAATGTCTACGGCCATACTACGTTGAAAATACCGGTTCTCGTCCGATCACCGAAGTCAAGCAACGTCGGGCGAGGTTAGTACTTGGATGGGTGACCGCCTGGGAATACCTCGTGCTGTAGACTTTTTTCTTTTCTTTTCTTTTCTTTTCTTTTCTTTCCTTTTCAATTCATTTCTTTTCTTCTTCTTCTTTTCTTCTCTTTCTTTGTCTTCCTTGCTGCAAGGCTCAGTTCTTCTTCAGTGTTCGTCGCACAGAAAACAGGACAGTGCTGCGTAGATCTACGTTCTTTTTGATTATTCAGCGGCTTCAGTCTATCTTCAAAGGTGTTTTTTTCTTTCTTCCCCGAACCCCTGACCCAGCATGCAATTGCGTTTTTGCAGCCGCACGCAGGCAGACGCCCTAGATCCCTGATGGCAGCTATGGACTGTACCTGTGCGCCCAGCATGTATTTGTGTGTGTGTTATTGTGCGTGCGTGCGCGACACTGGGTGTTTTCAGTATAAGGGGAGTAGGCGAAAGGAAAAGAATGTCTACGGCCATACCACGTTGAAAATACCGGTTCTCGTCCGATCACCGAAGTCAAGCAACGTCGGGCGAGGTTAGTACTTGGATGGGTGACGCCCTAGATCCCTGATGGCAGCTATGGACTGTACCTGTGCGCCCAGCATGTATTTGTGTGTGTGTGTGTGTGTTATTGTGCGTGCGTGCGCGACACTGGGTGTTTTCAGTATAAGGGGAGTCGGCGAAAGGAAAAGAATGTCTACGGCCATACCACGTTGAAAATACCGGTTCTCGTCCGATCACCGAAGTCAAGCAACGTCGGGCGAGGTTAGTACTTGGATGGGTGACCGCCTGGGAATACCTCGTGCTGTAGACTTTTTTCTTTTCTTTTCTTTTCTTTTCTTTCCTTTTCATTTCATTTCTTTTCTTCTTCTTCTTCTTTTCTTCTCTTTCTTTGTCTTCCTTGCTGCAAGGCTCAGTTCTTCTTCAGTGTTCGTCGCACAGAAAACAGGACAGTGCTGCGTAGATCTACGTTCTTTTTGATTATTCAGCGGCTTCAGTCTATCTTCAAAGGTGTTTTTTTCTTTCTTCCCCGAACCCCTGACCCAGCATGCAATTGCGTATTTGCAGCCGCACGCAGGCAGACGCCCTAGATCCCTGATGGCAGCTATGGACTGTACCTGTGCGCCCAGCATGTATTTGTGTGTGTGTGGGTTATTGTGCGTGCGTGCGCGACACTGGGTGTTTTCAGTATAAGGGGAGTCGGCGAAAGGAAAAGAATGTCTACGGCCATACCACGTTGAAAATACCGGTTCTCGTCCGATCACCGAAGTCAAGCAACGTCGGGCGAGGTTAGTACTTGGATGGGTGACCGCCTGGGAATACCTCGTGCTGTAGACTTTTTTCTTTTCTTTTCTTTTCTTTTCTTTCCTTTTCATTTCATTTCTTTTCTTCTTCTTCTTCTTCTTTTCTTCTCTTTCTTTGTCTTCCTTGCTGCAAGGCTCAGTTCTTCTTCAGTGTTCGTCGCACAGAAAACAGGACAGTGCTGCGTAGATCTACGTTCTTTTTGATTATTCAGCGGCTTCAGTCTATCTTCAAAGGTGTTTTTTTCTTTCTTCCCCGAACCCCTGACCCAGCATGCAATTGCGTATTTGCAGCCGCACGCAGGCAGACGCCCTAGATCCCTGATGGCAGCTATGGACTGTACCTGTGCGCCCAGCATGTATTTGTGTGTGTGTGTGTGTGTTATTGTGCGTGCGTGCGCGACACTGGGTGTTTTCAGTATAAGGGGAGTCGGCGAAAGGAAAAGAATGTCTACGGCCATACCACGTTGAAAATACCGGTTCTCGTCCGATCACCGAAGTCAAGCAACGTCGGGCGAGGTTAGTACTTGGATGGGTGACCGCCTGGGAATACCTCGTGCTGTAGACTTTTTTCTTTTCTTTTCTTTTCTTTTCTTTCCTTTTCATTTCATTTCTTTTCTTCTTCTTCTTCTTCTTCTTTTCTTCTCTTTCTTTGTCTTCCTTGCTGCAAGGCTCAGTTCTTCTTCAGTGTTCGTCGCACAGAAAACAGGACAGTGCTGCGTAGATCTACGTTCTTTTTGATTATTCAGCGGCTTCAGTCTATCTTCAAAGGTGTTTTTTTCTTTCTTCCCCGAACCCCTGACCCAGCATGCAATTGCGTATTTGCAGCCGCACGCAGGCAGACGCCCTAGATCCCTGATGGCAGCTATGGACTGTACCTGTGCGCCCAGCATGTATTTGTGTGTGTGTGGGTTATTGTGCGTGCGTGCGCGACACTGGGTGTTTTCAGTATAAGGGGAGTCGGCGAAAGGAAAAGAATGTCTACGGCCATACCACGTTGAAAATACCGGTTCTCGTCCGATCACCGAAGTCAAGCAACGTCGGGCGAGGTTAGTACTTGGATGGGTGACCGCCTGGGAATACCTCGTGCTGTAGACTTTTTTCTTTTCTTTTCTTTTCTTTTCTTTTCTTTCCTTTTCATTTCATTTCTTTTCTTCTTCTTCTTCTTTTCTTCTCTTTCTTTGTCTTCCTTGCTGCAAGGCTCAGTTCTTCTTCAGTGTTCGTCGCACAGAAAACAGGACAGTGCTGCGTAGATCTACGTTCTTTTTGATTATTCAGCGGCTTCAGTCTATCTTCAAAGGTGTTTTTTTCTTTCTTCCCCGAACCCCTGACCCAGCATGCAATTGCGTATTTGCAGCCGCACGCAGGCAGACGCCCTAGATCCCTGATGGCAGCTATGGACTGTACCTGTGCGCCCAGCATGTATTTGTGTGTGTGTGGGTTATTGTGCGTGCGTGCGCGACACTGGGTGTTTTCAGTATAAGGGGAGTCGGCGAAAGGAAAAGAATGTCTACGGCCATACCACGTTGAAAATACCGGTTCTCGTCCGATCACCGAAGTCAAGCAACGTCGGGCGAGGTTAGTACTTGGATGGGTGACCGCCTGGGAATACCTCGTGCTGTAGACTTTTTTCTTTTCTTTTCTTTTCTTTTCTTTCCTTTTCATTTCATTTCTTTTCTTCTTCTTCTTCTTCTTTTCTTCTCTTTCTTTGTCTTCCTTGCTGCAAGGCTCAGTTCTTCTTCAGTGTTCGTCGCACAGAAAACAGGACAGTGCTGCGTAGATCTACGTTCTTTTTGATTATTCAGCGGCTTCAGTCTATCTTCAAAGGTGTTTTTTTCTTTCTTCCCCGAACCCCTGACCCAGCATGCAATTGCGTATTTGCAGCCGCACGCAGGCAGACGCCCTAGATCCCTGATGGCAGCTATGGACTGTACCTGCTCGCCCAGCATGTATTTGTGTGTGTGTGTGTGTGTTATTGTGCGTGCGTGCGCGACACTGGGTGTTTTCAGTATAAGGGGAGTCGGCGAAAGGAAAAGAATGTCTACGGCCATACCACGTTGAAAATACCGGTTCTCGTCCGATCACCGAAGTCAAGCAACGTCGGGCGAGGTTAGTACTTGGATGGGTGACCGCCTGGGAATACCTCGTGCTGTAGACTTTTTTCTTTTCTTTTCTTTTCTTTTCTTTCCTTTTCATTTCATTTCTTTTCTTCTTCTTCTTCTTCTTCTTTTCTTCTCTTTCTTTGTCTTCCTTGCTGCAAGGCTCAGTTCTTCTTCAGTGTTCGTCGCACAGAAAACAGGACAGTGCTGCGTAGATCTACGTTCTTTTTGATTATTCAGCGGCTTCAGTCTATCTTCAAAGGTGTTTTTTTCTTTCTTCCCCGAACCCCTGACCCAGCATGCAATTGCGTATTTGCAGCCGCACGCAGGCAGACGCCCTAGATCCCTGATGGCAGCTATGGACTGTACCTGTGCGCCCAGCATGTATTTGTGTGTGTGTGTGTTATTGTGCGTGCGTGCGCGACACTGGGTGTTTTCAGTATAAGGGGAGTCGGCGAAAGGAAAAGAATGTCTACGGCCATACCACGTTGAAAATACCGGTTCTCGTCCGATCACCGAAGTCAAGCAACGTCGGGCGAGGTTAGTACTTGGATGGGTGACCGCCTGGGAATACCTCGTGCTGTAGACTTTTTTCTTTTCTTTTCTTTTCTTTTCTTTCCTTTTCATTTCATTTCTTTTCTTCTTCTTCTTCTTCTTCTTTTCTTCTCTTTCTTTGTCTTCCTTGCTGCAAGGCTCAGTTCTTCTTCAGTGTTCGTCGCACAGAAAACAGGACAGTGCTGCGTAGATCTACGTTCTTTTTGATTATTCAGCGGCTTCAGTCTATCTTCAAAGGTGTTTTTTCTTTCTTCCCCGAACCCCTGACCCAGCATGCAATTGCGTATTTGCAGCCGCACGCAGGCAGACGCCCTAGATCCCTGATGGCAGCTATGGACTGTACCTGTGCGCCCAGCATGTATTTGTGTGTGTGTGTTATTGTGCGTGCGTGCGCGACACTGGGTGTTTTCAGTATAAGCGGAGTCGGCGAAAGGAAAAGAATGTCTACGGCCCTGCCACGTTGAAAATACCGGTTCTCGTCCGATCACCGAAGTCAAGCAACGTCGGGCGAGGTTAGTACTTGGATGGGTGACCGCCTGGGAATACCTCGTGCTGTAGACTTTTTTCTTTTCTTTTCTTTTCTTTTCTTTCCTTTTCATTTCATTTCTTTTCTTCTTCTTCTTCTTTTCTTCTCTTTCTTTGTCTTCCTTGCTGCAAGGCTCAGTTCTTCTTCAGTGTTCGTCGCACAGAAAACAGGACAGTGCTGCGTAGATCTACGTTCTTTTTGATTATTCAGCGGCTTCAGTCTATCTTCAAAGGTGTTTTTTTCTTTCTTCCCCGAACCCCTGACCCAGCATGCAATTGCGTATTTGCAGCCGCACGCAGGCAGACGCCCTAGATCCCTGATGGCAGCTATGGACTGTACCTGTGCGCCCAGCATGTATTTGTGTGTGTGTGTGTTATTGTGCGTGCGTGCGCGACACTGGGTGTTTTCAGTATAAGGGGAGTCGGCGAAAGGAAAAGAATGTCTACGGCCATACCACGTTGAAAATACCGGTTCTCGTCCGATCACCGAAGTCAAGCAACGTCGGGCGAGGTTAGTACTTGGATGGGTGACCGCCTGGGAATACCTCGTGCTGTAGACTTTTTTCTTTCCTTTTCTTTTCTTTTCTTTCCTTTTCATTTCATTTCTTTTCTTCTTCTTCTTCTTCTTTTCTTCTCTTTCTTTGTCATCCTTTGCTGCAAGGCTCAGTTCTTCTTCAGTGTTCGTCGCACAGAAAACAGGACAGTGCTGCGTAGATCTACGTTCTTTTTGATTATTCAGCGGCTTCAGTCTATCTTCAAAGGTGTTTTTTTCTTTCTTCCCCGAACCCCTGACCCAGCATGCAATTGCGTATTTGCAGCCGCACGCAGGCAGACGCCCTAGATCCCTGATGGCAGCTATGGACTGTACCTGTGCGCCCAGCATGTATTTGTGTGTGTGTGGGTTATTGTGCGTGCGTGCGCGACACTGGGTGTTTTCAGTATAAGGGGAGTCGGCGAAAGGAAAAGAATGTCTACGGCCATACCACGTTGAAAATACCGGTTCTCGTCCGATCACCGAAGTCAAGCAACGTCGGGCGAGGTTAGTACTTGGATGGGTGACCGCCTGGGAATACCTCGTGCTGTAGACTTTTTTCTTTTCTTTTCTTTTCTTTCCTTTTCATTTCATTTCTTTTCTTCTTCTTCTTCTTTTCTTCTCTTTCTTTGTCTTCCTTGCTGCAAGGCTCAGTTCTTCTTCAGTGTTCGTCGCACAGAAAACAGGACAGTGCTGCGTAGATCTACGTTCTTTTTGATTATTCAGCGGCTTCAGTCTATCTTCAAAGGTGTTTTTTTCTTTCTTCCCCGAACCCCTGACCCAGCATGCAATTGCGTATTTGCAGCCGCACGCAGGCAGACGCCCTAGATCCCTGATGGCAGCTATGGACTGTACCTGTGCGCCCAGCATGTATTTGTGTGTGTGTGTGGGTTATTGTGCGTGCGTGCGCGACACTGGGTGTTTTCAGTATAAGGGGAGTCGGCGAAAGGAAAAGAATGTCTACGGCCATACCACGTTGAAAATACCGGTTCTCGTCCGATCACCGAAGTCAAGCAACGTCGGGCGAGGTTAGTACTTGGATGGGTGACCGCCTGGGAATACCTCGTGCTGTAGACTTTTTTCTTTTCTTTTCTTTTCTTTTCTTTCCTTTTCATTTCATTTCTTTTCTTCTTCTTCTTCTTTTCTTCTCTTTCTTTGTCTTCCTTGCTGCAAGGCTCAGTTCTTCTTCAGTGTTCGTCGCACAGAAAACAGGACAGTGCTGCGTAGATCTACGTTCTTTTTGATTATTCAGCGGCTTCAGTCTATCTTCAAAGGTGTTTTTTTCTTTCTTCCCCGAACCCCTGACCCAGCATGCAATTGCGTATTTGCAGCCGCACGCAGGCAGACGCCCTAGATCCCTGATGGCAGCTATGGACTGTACCTGTGCGCCCAGCATGTATTTGTGTGTGTGTGTGTGTGTTATTGTGCGTGCGTGCGCGACACTGGGTGTTTTCAGTATAAGGGGAGTCGGCGAAAGGAAAAGAATGTCTACGGCCATACCACGTTGAAAATACCGGTTCTCGTCCGATCACCGAAGTCAAGCAACGTCGGGCGAGGTTAGTACTTGGATGGGTGACCGCCTGGGAATACCTCGTGCTGTAGACTTTTTTCTTTTCTTTTCTTTTCTTTTCTTTCCTTTTCATTTCATTTCTTTTCTTCTTCTTCTTCTTTTCTTCTCTTTCTTTGTCTTCCTTGCTGCAAGGCTCAGTTCTTCTTCAGTGTTCGTCGCACAGAAAACAGGACAGTGCTGCGTAGATCTACGTTCTTTTTGATTATTCAGCGGCTTCAGTCTATCTTCAAAGGTGTTTTTTCTTTCTTCCCCGAACCCCTGACCCAGCATGCAATTGCGTATTTGCAGCCGCACGCAGGCAGACGCCCTAGATCCCTGATGGCAGCTATGGACTGTACCTGTGCGCCCAGCATGTATTTGTGTGTGTGTGTGGGTTATTGTGCGTGCGTGCGCGACACTGGGTGTTTTCAGTATAAGGGGAGTCGGCGAAAGGAAAAGAATGTCTACGGCCATACCACGTTGAAAATACCGGTTCTCGTCCGATCACCGAAGTCAAGCAACGTCGGGCGAGGTTAGTACTTGGATGGGTGACCGCCTGGGAATACCTCGTGCTGTAGACTTTTTTCTTTTCTTTTCTTTTCTTTTCTTTTCTTTTCTTTCCTTTTCATTTCATTTCTTTTCTTCTTCTTCTTCTTTTCTTCTCTTTCTTTGTCTTCCTTGCTGCAAGGCTCAGTTCTTCTTCAGTGTTCGTCGCACAGAAAACAGGACAGTGCTGCGTAGATCTACGTTCTTTTTGATTATTCAGCGGCTTCAGTCTATCTTCAAAGGTGTTTTTTTCTTTCTTCCCCGAACCCCTGACCCAGCATGCAATTGCGTATTTGCAGCCGCACGCAGGCAGACGCCCTAGATCCCTGATGGCAGCTATGGACTGTACCTGTGCGCCCAGCATGTATTTGTGTGTGTGTGGGTTATTGTGCGTGCGTGCGCGACACTGGGTGTTTTCAGTATAAGGGGAGTCGGCGAAAGGAAAAGAATGTCTACGGCCATACCACGTTGAAAATACCGGTTCTCGTCCGATCACCGAAGTCAAGCAACGTCGGGCGAGGTTAGTACTTGGATGGGTGACCGCCTGGGAATACCTCGTGCTGTAGACTTTTTTCTTTTCTTTTCTTTTCTTTTCTTTCCTTTTCATTTCATTTCTTTTCTTCTTCTTCTTCTTTTCTTCTCTTTCTTTGTCTTCCTTGCTGCAAGGCTCAGTTCTTCTTCAGTGTTCGTCGCACAGAAAACAGGACTGTGCTGCGTAGATCTACGTTCTTTTTGATTATTCAGCGGCTTCAGTCTATCTTCAAAGGTGTTTTTTTCTTTCTTCCCCGAACCCCTGACCCAGCATGCAATTGCGTATTTGCAGCCGCACGCAGGCAGACGCCCTAGATCCCTGATGGCAGCTATGGACTGTACCTGTGCGCCCAGCATGTATTTGTGTGTGTGTGTGTTATTGTGCGTGCGTGCGCGACACTGGGTGTTTTCAGTATAAGGGGAGTCGGCGAAAGGAAAAGAATGTCTACGGCCATACCACGTTGAAAATACCGGTTCTCGTCCGATCACCGAAGTCAAGCAACGTCGGGCGAGGTTAGTACTTGGATGGGTGACCGCCTGGGAATACCTCGTGCTGTAGACTTTTTTCTTTTCTTTTCTTTTCTTTTCTTTCCTTTTCATTTCATTTCTTTTCTTCTTCTTCTTCTTCTTTTCTTCTCTTTCTTTGTCTTCCTTTGCTGCAAGGCTCAGTTCTTCTTCAGTGTTCGTCGCACAGAAAACAGGACAGTGCTGCGTAGATCTACGTTCTTTTTGATTATTCAGCGGCTTCAGTCTATCTTCAAAGGTGTTTTTTTCTTTCTTCCCCGAACCCCTGACCCAGCATGCAATTGCGTATTTGCAGCCGCACGCAGGCAGACGCCCTAGATCCCTGATGGCAGCTATGGACTGTACCCGTGCGCCCAGCATGTATTTGTGTGTGTGTGGGTTATTGTGCGTGCGTGCGCGACACTGGGTGTTTTCAGTATAAGGGGAGTCGGCGAAAGGAAAAGAATGTCTACGGCCATACCACGTTGAAAATACCGGTTCTCGTCCGATCACCGAAGTCAAGCAACGTTGGGCGAGGTTAGTACTTGGATGGGTGACCGCCTGGGAATACCTCGTGCTGTAGACTTTTTTCTTTTCTTTTCTTTTCTTTTCTTTCCTTTTCATTTCATTTCTTTTCTTCTTCTTCTTCTTTTCTTCTCTTTCTTTGTCTTCCTTGCTGCAAGGCTCAGTTCTTCTTCAGTGTTCGTCGCACAGAAAACAGGACAGTGCTGCGTAGATCTACGTTCTTTTTGATTATTCAGCGGCTTCAGTCTATCTTCAAAGGTGTTTTTTTCTTTCTTCCCCGAACCCCTGACCCAGCATGCAATTGCGTATTTGCAGCCGCACGCAGGCAGACGCCCTAGATCCCTGATGGCAGCTATGGACTGTACCTGTGCGCCCAGCATGTATTTGTGTGTGTGTGGGTTATTGTGCGTGCGTGCGCGACACTGGGTGTTTTCAGTATAAGGGGAGTCGGCGAAAGGAAAAGAATGTCTACGGCCATACCACGTTGAAAATACCGGTTCTCGTCCGATCACCGAAGTCAAGCAACGTCGGGCGAGGTTAGTACTTGGATGGGTGACCGCCTGGGAATACCTCGTGCTGTAGACTTTTTTCTTTTCTTTTCTTTTCTTTTCTTTCCTTTTCATTTCATTTCTTTTCTTCTTCTTCTTCTTCTTTTCTTCTCTTTCTTTGTCTTCCTTGCTGCAAGGCTCAGTTCTTCTTCAGTGTTCGTCGCACAGAAAACAGGACAGTGCTGCGTAGATCTACGTTCTTTTTGATTATTCAGCGGCTTCAGTCTATCTTCAAAGGTGTTTTTTTCTTTCTTCCCCGAACCCCTGACCCAGCATGCAATTGCGTATTTGCAGCCGCACGCAGGCAGACGCCCTAGATCCCTGATGGCAGCTATGGACTGTACCTGTGCGCCCAGCATGTATTTGTGTGTGTGTGTGTTATTGTGCGTGCGTGCGCGACACTGGGTGTTTTCAGTATAAGGGGAGTCGGCGAAAGGAAAAGAATGTCTACGGCCATACCACGTTGAAAATACCGGTTCTCGTCCGATCACCGAAGTCAAGCAACGTCGGGCGAGGTTAGTACTTGGATGGGTGACCGCCTGGGAATACCTCGTGCTGTAGACTTTTTTCTTTTCTTTTCTTTTCTTTTCTTTCCTTTTCATTTCATTTCTTTTCTTCTTCTTCTTCTTCTTTTCTTCTCTTTCTTTGTCTTCCTTGCTGCAAGGCTCAGTTCTTCTTCAGTGTTCGTCGCACAGAAAACAGGACAGTGCTGCGTAGATCTACGTTCTTTTTGATTATTCAGCGGCTTCAGTCTATCTTCAAAGGTGTTTTTTTCTTTCTTCCCCGAACCCCTGACCCAGCATGCAATTGTGTATTTGCAGCCGCACGCAGGCAGACGCCCTAGATCCCTGATGGCAGCTATGGACTGTACCTGTGCGCCCAGCATGTATTTGTGTGTGTGTGTGTTATTGTGCGTGCGTGCGCGACACTGGGTGTTTTCAGTATAAGGGGAGTCGGCGAAAGGAAAAGAATGTCTACGGCCATACCACGTTGAAAATACCGGTTCTCGTCCGATCACCGAAGTCAAGCAACGTCGGGCGAGGTTAGTACTTGGATGGGTGACCGCCTGGGAATACCTCGTGCTGTAGACTTTTTTCTTTTCTTTTCTTTTCTTTTCTTTCCTTTTCATTTCATTTCTTTTCTTCTTCTTCTTCTTTTCTTCTCTTTCTTTGTCTTCCTTGCTGCAAGGCTCAGTTCTTCTTCAGTGTTCGTCGCACAGAAAACAGGACTGTGCTGCGTAGATCTACGTTCTTTTTGATTATTCAGCGGCTTCAGTCTATCTTCAAAGGTGTTTTTTTCTTTCTTCCCCGAACCCCTGACCCAGCATGCAATTGCGTATTTGCAGCCGCACGCAGGCAGACGCCCTAGATCCCTGATGGCAGCTATGGACTGTACCTGTGCGCCCAGCATGTATTTGTGTGTGTGTGTGTTATTGTGCGTGCGTGCGCGACACTGGGTGTTTTCAGTATAAGGGGAGTCGGCGAAAGGAAAAGAATGTCTACGGCCATACCACGTTGAAAATACCGGTTCTCGTCCGATCACCGAAGTCAAGCAACGTCGGGCGAGGTTAGTACTTGGATGGGTGACCGCCTGGGAATACCTCGTGCTGTAGACTTTTTTCTTTTCTTTTCTTTTCTTTTCTTTCCTTTTCATTTCATTTCTTTTCTTCTTCTTCTTCTTCTTTTCTTCTCTTTCTTTGTCTTCCTTTGCTGCAAGGCTCAGTTCTTCTTCAGTGTTCGTCGCACAGAAAACAGGACAGTGCTGCGTAGATCTACGTTCTTTTTGATTATTCAGCGGCTTCAGTCTATCTTCAAAGGTGTTTTTTTCTTTCTTCCCCGAACCCCTGACCCAGCATGCAATTGCGTATTTGCAGCCGCACGCAGGCAGACGCCCTAGATCCCTGATGGCAGCTATGGACTGTACCCGTGCGCCCAGCATGTATTTGTGTGTGTGTGGGTTATTGTGCGTGCGTGCGCGACACTGGGTGTTTTCAGTATAAGGGGAGTCGGCGAAAGGAAAAGAATGTCTACGGCCATACCACGTTGAAAATACCGGTTCTCGTCCGATCACCGAAGTCAAGCAACGTCGGGCGAGGTTAGTACTTGGATGGGTGACCGCCTGGGAATACCTCGTGCTGTAGACTTTTTTCTTTTCTTTTCTTTTCTTTTCTTTCCTTTTCATTTCATTTCTTTTCTTCTTCTTCTTCTTTTCTTCTCTTTCTTTGTCTTCCTTGCTGCAAGGCTCAGTTCTTCTTCAGTGTTCGTCGCACAGAAAACAGGACAGTGCTGCGTAGATCTACGTTCTTTTTGATTATTCAGCGGCTTCAGTCTATCTTCAAAGGTGTTTTTTTCTTTCTTCCCCGAACCCCTGACCCAGCATGCAATTGCGTATTTGCAGCCGCACGCAGGCAGACGCCCTAGATCCCTGATGGCAGCTATGGACTGTACCTGTGCGCCCAGCATGTATTTGTGTGTGTGTGGGTTATTGTGCGTGCGTGCGCGACACTGGGTGTTTTCAGTATAAGGGGAGTCGGCGAAAGGAAAAGAATGTCTACGGCCATACCACGTTGAAAATACCGGTTCTCGTCCGATCACCGAAGTCAAGCAACGTCGGGCGAGGTTAGTACTTGGATGGGTGACCGCCTGGGAATACCTCGTGCTGTAGACTTTTTTCTTTTCTTTTCTTTTCTTTTCTTTCCTTTTCATTTCATTTCTTTTCTTCTTCTTCTTCTTCTTTTCTTCTCTTTCTTTGTCTTCCTTGCTGCAAGGCTCAGTTCTTCTTCAGTGTTCGTCGCACAGAAAACAGGACAGTGCTGCGTAGATCTACGTTCTTTTTGATTATTCAGCGGCTTCAGTCTATCTTCAAAGGTGTTTTTTTCTTTCTTCCCCGAACCCCTGACCCAGCATGCAATTGCGTATTTGCAGCCGCACGCAGGCAGACGCCCTAGATCCCTGATGGCAGCTATGGACTGTACCTGTGCGCCCAGCATGTATTTGTGTGTGTGTGGGTTATTGTGCGTGCGTGCGCGACACTGGGTGTTTTCAGTATAAGGGGAGTCGGCGAAAGGAAAAGAATGTCTACGGCCATACCACGTTGAAAATACCGGTTCTCGTCCGATCACCGAAGTCAAGCAACGTCGGGCGAGGTTAGTACTTGGATGGGTGACCGCCTGGGAATACCTCGTGCTGTAGACTTTTTTCTTTTCTTTTCTTTTCTTTTCTTTCCTTTTCATTTCATTTCTTTTCTTCTTCTTCTTCTTCTTTTCTTCTCTTTCTTTGTCTTCCTTGCTGCAAGGCTCAGTTCTTCTTCAGTGTTCGTCGCACAGAAAACAGGACAGTGCTGCGTAGATCTACGTTCTTTTTGATTATTCAGCGGCTTCAGTCTATCTTCAAAGGTGTTTTTTTCTTTCTTCCCCGAACCCCTGACCCAGCATGCAATTGCGTATTTGCAGCCGCACGCAGGCAGACGCCCTAGATCCCTGATGGCAGCTATGGACTGTACCTGTGCGCCCAGCATGTATTTGTGTGTGTGTGTTATTGTGCGTGCGTGCGCGACACTGGGTGTTTTCAGTATAAGGGGAGTCGGCGAAAGGAAAAGAATGTCTACGGCCATACCACGTTGAAAATACCGGTTCTCGTCCGATCACCGAAGTCAAGCAACGTCCGGCGAGGTTAGTACTTGGATGGGTGACCGCCTGGGAATACCTCGTGCTGTAGACTTTTTTCTTTTCTTTTCTTTTCTTTTCTTTCCTTTTCATTTCATTTCTTTTCTTCTTCTTTTTCTTCTTTTCTTCTCTTTCTTTGTCATCCTTTGCTGCAAGGCTCAGTTCTTCTTCAGTGTTCGTCGCACAGAAAACAGGACAGTGCTGCGTAGATCTACGTTCTTTTTGATTATTCAGCGGCTTCAGTCTATCTTCAAAGGTGTTTTTTTCTTTCTTCCCCGAACCCCTGACCCAGCATGCAATTGCGTATTTGCAGCCGCACGCAGGCAGACGCCCTAGATCCCTGATGGCAGCTATGGACTGTACCTGTGCGCCCAGCATGTATTTGTGTGTGTGTGTGTTATTGTGCGTGCGTGCGCGACACTGGGTGTTTTCAGTATAAGGGGAGTCGGCGAAAGGAAAAGAATGTCTACGGCCATACCACGTTGAAAATACCGGTTCTCGTCCGATCACCGAAGTCAAGCAACGTCGGGCGAGGTTAGTACTTGGATGGGTGACCGCCTGGGAATACCTCGTGCTGTAGACTTTTTTCTTTTCTTTTCTTTTCTTTCCTTTTCATTTCATTTCTTTTCTTCTTCTTCTTCTTTTCTTCTCTTTCTTTGTCTTCCTTGCTGCAAGGCTCAGTTCTTCTTCAGTGTTCGTCGCACAGAAAACAGGACAGTGCTGCGTAGATCTACGTTCTTTTTGATTATTCAGCGGCTTCAGTCTATCTTCAAAGGTGTTTTTTTCTTTCTTCCCCGAACCCCTGACCCAGCATGCAATTGCGTATTTGCAGCCGCACGCAGGCAGACGCCCTAGATCCCTGATGGCAGCTATGGACTGTACCTGTGCGCCCAGCATGTATTTGTGTGTGTGTGTGTTATTGTGCGTGCGTGCGCGACACTGGGTGTTTTCAGTATAAGGGGAGTCGGCGAAAGGAAAAGAATGTCTACGGCCATACCACGTTGAAAATACCGGTTCTCGTCCGATCACCGAAGTCAAGCAACGTCGGGCGAGGTTAGTACTTGGATGGGTGACCGCCTGGGAATACCTCGTGCTGTAGACTTTTTTCTTTTCTTTTCTTTTCTTTTCTTTCCTTTTCATTTCATTTCTTTTCTTCTTCTTCTTCTTCTTTTCTTCTCTTTCTTTGTCTTCCTTGCTGCAAGGCTCAGTTCTTCTTCAGTGTTCGTCGCACAGAAAACAGGACAGTGCTGCGTAGATCTACGTTCTTTTTGATTATTCAGCGGCTTCAGTCTATCTTCAAAGGTGTTTTTTTCTTTCTTCCCCGAACCCCTGACCCAGCATGCAATTGCGTATTTGCAGCCGCACGCAGGCAGACGCCCTAGATCCCTGATGGCAGCTATGGACTGTACCTGTGCGCCCAGCATGTATTTGTGTGTGTGTGTTATTGTGCGTGCGTGCGCGACACTGGGTGTTTTCAGTATAAGGGGAGTCGGCGAAAGGAAAAGAATGTCTACGGCCATACCACGTTGAAAATACCGGTTCTCGTCCGATCACCGAAGTCAAGCAACGTCGGGCGAGGTTAGTACTTGGATGGGTGACCGCCTGGGAATACCTCGTGCTGTAGACTTTTTTCTTTTCTTTTCTTTTCTTTTCTTTCCTTTTCATTTCATTTCTTTTCTTCTTCTTCTTCTTCTTTTCTTCTCTTTCTTTGTCTTCCTTGCTGCAAGGCTCAGTTCTTCTTCAGTGTTCGTCGCACAGAAAACAGGACAGTGCTGCGTAGATCTACGTTCTTTTTGATTATTCAGCGGCTTCAGTCTATCTTCAAAGGTGTTTTTTTCTTTCTTCCCCGAACCCCTGACCCAGCATGCAATTGCGTATTTGCAGCCGCACGCAGGCAGACGCCCTAGATCCCTGATGGCAGCTATGGACTGTACCTGTGCGCCCAGCATGTATTTGTGTGTGTGTGTTATTGTGCGTGCGTGCGCGACACTGGGTGTTTTCAGTATAAGGGGAGTCGGCGAAAGGAAAAGAATGTCTACGGCCATACCACGTTGAAAATACCGGTTCTCGTCCGATCACCGAAGTCAAGCAACGTCGGGCGAGGTTAGTACTTGGATGGGTGACCGCCTGGGAATACCTCGTGCTGTAGACTTTTTTCTTTTCTTTTCTTTTCTTTTCTTTCCTTTTCATTTCATTTCTTTTCTTCTTCTTTTTCTTCTTTTCTTCTCTTTCTTTGTCATCCTTTGCTGCAAGGCTCAGTTCTTCTTCAGTGTTCGTCGCACAGAAAACAGGACAGTGCTGCGTAGATCTACGTTCTTTTTGATTATTCAGCGGCTTCAGTCTATCTTCAAAGGTGTTTTTTTCTTTCTTCCCCGAACCCCTGACCCAGCATGCAATTGCGTATTTGCAGCCGCACGCAGGCAGACGCCCTAGATCCCTGATGGCAGCTATGGACTGTACCTGTGCGCCCAGCATGTATTTGTGTGTGTGTGGGTTATTGTGCGTGCGTGCGCGACACTGGGTGTTTTCAGTATAAGGGGAGTCGGCGAAAGGAAAAGAATGTCTACGGCCATACCACGTTGAAAATACCGGTTCTCGTCCGATCACCGAAGTCAAGCAACGTCGGGCGAGGTTAGTACTTGGATGGGTGACCGCCTGGGAATACCTCGTGCTGTAGACTTTTTTCTTTTCTTTTCTTTTCTTTTCTTTCCTTTTCATTTCATTTCTTTTCTTCTTCTTCTTCTTTTCTTCTCTTTCTTTGTCTTCCTTGCTGCAAGGCTCAGTTCTTCTTCAGTGTTCGTCGCACAGAAAACAGGACAGTGCTGCGTAGATCTACGTTCTTTTTGATTATTCAGCGGCTTCAGTCTATCTTCAAAGGTGTTTTTTTCTTTCTTCCCCGAACCCCTGACCCAGCATGCAATTGCGTATTTGCAGCCGCACGCAGGCAGACGCCCTAGATCCCTGATGGCAGCTATGGACTGTACCTGTGTGCCCAGCATGTATTTGTGTGTGTGTGTGTTATTGTGCGTGCGTGCGCGACACTGGGTGTTTTCAGTATAAGGGGAGTCGGCGAAAGGAAAAGAATGTCTACGGCCATACCACGTTGAAAATACCGGTTCTCGTCCGATCACCGAAGTCAAGCAACGTCGGGCGAGGTTAGTACTTGGATGGGTGACCGCCTGGGAATACCTCGTGCTGTAGACTTTTTTCTTTTCTTTTCTTTTCTTTTCTTTCCTTTTCATTTCATTTCTTTTCTTCTTCTTCTTCTTTTCTTCTCTTTCTTTGTCTTCCTTGCTGCAAGGCTCAGTTCTTCTTCAGTGTTCGTCGCACAGAAAACAGGACAGTGCTGCGTAGATCTACGTTCTTTTTGATTATTCAGCGGCTTCAGTCTATCTTCAAAGGTGTTTTTTTCTTTCTTCCCCGAACCCCTGACCCAGCATGCAATTGCGTATTTGCAGCCGCACGCAGGCAGACGCCCTAGATCCCTGATGGCAGCTATGGACTGTACCTGTGCGCCCAGCATGTATTTGTGTGTGTGGGGGTTATTGTGCGTGCGTGCGCGACACTGGGTGTTTTCAGTATAAGGGGAGTCGGCGAAAGGAAAAGAATGTCTACGGCCATACCACGTTGAAAATACCGGTTCTCGTCCGATCACCGAAGTCAAGCAACGTCGGGCGAGGTTAGTACTTGGATGGGTGACCGCCTGGGAATACCTCGTGCTGTAGACTTTTTTCTTTTCTTTTCTTTTCTTTCCTTTTCATTTCATTTCTTTTCTTCTTCTTCTTCTTTTCTTCTCTTTCTTTGTCTTCCTTGCTGCAAGGCTCAGTTCTTCTTCAGTGTTCGTCGCACAGAAAACAGGACAGTGCTGCGTAGATCTACGTTCTTTTTGATTATTCAGCGGCTTCAGTCTATCTTCAAAGGTGTTTTTTTCTTTCTTCCCCGAACCCCTGACCCAGCATGCAATTGCGTATTTGCAGCCGCACGCAGGCAGACGCCCTAGATCCCTGATGGCAGCTATGGACTGTACCTGTGCGCCCAGCATGTATTTGTGTGTGTGGGGGTTATTGTGCGTGCGTGCGCGACACTGGGTGTTTTCAGTATAAGGGGAGTCGGCGAAAGGAAAAGAATGTCTACGGCCATACCACGTTGAAAATACCGGTTCTCGTCCGATCACCGAAGTCAAGCAACGTCGGGCGAGGTTAGTACTTGGATGGGTGACCGCCTGGGAATACCTCGTGCTGTAGACTTTTTTCTTTTCTTTTCTTTTCTTTTCTTTCCTTTTCATTTCATTTCTTTTCTTCTTCTTCTTCTTCTTCTTTTCTTCTCTTTCTTTGTCTTCCTTGCTGCAAGGCTCAGTTCTTCTTCAGTGTTCGTCGCACAGAAAACAGGACAGTGCTGCGTAGATCTACGTTCTTTTTGATTATTCAGCGGCTTCAGTCTATCTTCAAAGGTGTTTTTTTCTTTCTTCCCCGAACCCCTGACCCAGCATGCAATTGCGTATTTGCAGCCGCACGCAGGCAGACGCCCTAGATCCCTGATGGCAGCTATGGACTGTACCTGTGCGCCCAGCATGTATTTGTGTGTGTGTGTGTTATTGTGCGTGCGTGCGCGACACTGGGTGTTTTCAGTATAAGGGGAGTCGGCGAAAGGAAAAGAATGTCTACGGCCATACCACGTTGAAAATACCGGTTCTCGTCCGATCACCGAAGTCAAGCAACGTCGGGCGAGGTTAGTACTTGGATGGGTGACCGCCTGGGAATACCTCGTGCTGTAGACTTTTTTCTTTTCTTTTCTTTTCTTTTCTTTCCTTTTCATTTCATTTCTTTTCTTCTTCTTCTTCTTTTCTTCTCTTTCTTTGTCTTCCTTGCTGCAAGGCTCAGTTCTTCTTCAGTGTTCGTCGCACAGAAAACAGGACAGTGCTGCGTAGATCTACGTTCTTTTTGATTATTCAGCGGCTTCAGTCTATCTTCAAAGGTGTTTTTTTCTTTCTTCCCCGAACCCCTGACCCAGCATGCAATTGCGTATTTGCAGCCGCACGCAGGCAGACGCCCTAGATCCCTGATGGCAGCTATGGACTGTACCTGTGCGCCCAGCATGTATTTGTGTGTGTGTGTGTGTGTTATTGTGCGTGCGTGCGCGACACTGGGTGTTTTCAGTATAAGGGGAGTCGGCGAAAGGAAAAGAATGTCTACGGCCATACCACGTTGAAAATACCGGTTCTCGTCCGATCACCGAAGTCAAGCAACGTCGGGCGAGGTTAGTACTTGGATGGGTGACCGCCTGGGAATACCTCGTGCTGTAGACTTTTTTCTTTTCTTTTCTTTTCTTTTCTTTCCTTTTCATTTCATTTCTTTTCTTCTTCTTCTTTTCTTCTCTTTCTTTGTCTTCCTTGCTGCAAGGCTCAGTTCTTCTTCAGTGTTCGTCGCACAGAAAACAGGACAGTGCTGCGTAGATCTACGTTCTTTTTGATTATTCAGCGGCTTCAGTCTATCTTCAAAGGTGTTTTTTTCTTTCTTCCCCGAACCCCTGACCCAGCATGCAATTGCGTATTTGCAGCCGCACGCAGGCAGACGCCCTAGATCCCTGATGGCAGCTATGGACTGTACCTGTGCGCCCAGCATGTATTTGTGTGTGTGTGTGTGTTATTGTGCGTGCGTGCGCGACACTGGGTGTTTTCAGTATAAGGGGAGTCGGCGAAAGGAAAAGAATGTCTACGGCCATACCACGTTGAAAATACCGGTTCTCGTCCGATCACCGAAGTCAAGCAACGTCGGGCGAGGTTAGTACTTGGATGGGTGACCGCCTGGGAATACCTCGTGCTGTAGACTTTTTTCTTTTCTTTTCTTTTCTTTTCTTTCCTTTTCATTTCATTTCTTTTCTTCTTCTTCTTCTTTTCTTCTCTTTCTTTGTCTTCCTTGCTGCAAGGCTCAGTTCTCCTTCAGTGTTCGTCGCACAGAAAACAGGACAGTGCTGCGTAGATCTACGTTCTTTTTGATTATTCAGCGGCTTCAGTCTATCTTCAAAGGTGTTTTTTTCTTTCTTCCCCGAACCCCTGACCCAGCATGCAATTGCGTATTTGCAGCCGCACGCAGGCAGACGCCCTAGATCCCTGATGGCAGCTATGGACTGTACCTGTGCGCCCAGCATGTATTTGTGTGTGTGTGTGTGTTATTGTGCGTGCGTGCGCGACACTGGGTGTTTTCAGTATAAGGGGAGTCGGCGAAAGGAAAAGAATGTCTACGGCCATACCACGTTGAAAATACCGGTTCTCGTCCGATCACCGAAGTCAAGCAACGTCGGGCGAGGTTAGTACTTGGATGGGTGACCGCCTGGGAATACCTCGTGCTGTAGACTTTTTTCTTTTCTTTTCTTTTCTTTTCTTTTCTTTTCTTTCCTTTTCATTTCATTTCTTTTCTTCTTCTTCTTCTTTTCTTCTCTTTCTTTGTCTTCCTTGCTGCAAGGCTCAGTTCTCCTTCAGTGTTCGTCGCACAGAAAACAGGACAGTGCTGCGTAGATCTACGTTCTTTTTGATTATTCAGCGGCTTCAGTCTATCTTCAAAGGTGTTTTTTTCTTTCTTCCCCGAACCCCTGACCCAGCATGCAATTGCGTATTTGCAGCCGCACGCAGGCAGACGCCCTAGATCCCTGATGGCAGCTATGGACTGTACCTGTGCGCCCAGCATGTATTTGTGTGTGTGTGTGTTATTGTGCGTGCGTGCGCGACACTGGGTGTTTTCAGCATAAGGGGAGTCGGCGAAAGGAAAAGAATGTCTACGGCCATACCACGTTGAAAATACCGGTTCTCGTCCGATCACCGAAGTCAAGCAACGTCGGACGAGGTTAGTACTTGGATGGGTGACCGCCTGGGAATACCTCGTGCTGTAGACTTTTTTCTTTTCTTTTCTTTTCTTTTCTTTCCTTTTCATTTCATTTCTTTTCTTCTTCTTCTTTTCTTCTCTTTCTTTGTCTTCCTTGCTGCAAGGCTCAGTTCTTCTTCAGTGTTCGTCGCACAGAAAACAGGACAGTGCTGCGTAGATCTACGTTCTTTTTGATTATTCAGCGGCTTCAGTCTATCTTCAAAGGTGTTTTTTTCTTTCTTCCCCGAACCCCTGACCCAGCATGCAATTGCGTATTTGCAGCCGCACGCAGGCAGACGCCCTAGATCCCTGATGGCAGCTATGGACTGTACCTGTGCGCCCAGCATGTATTTGTGTGTGTGTGTGTGTTATTGTGCGTGCGTGCGCGACACTGGGTGTTTTCAGTATAAGGGGAGTCGGCGAAAGGAAAAGAATGTCTACGGCCATACCACGTTGAAAATACCGGTTCTCGTCCGATCACCGAAGTCAAGCAACGTCGGGCGAGGTTAGTACTTGGATGGGTGACCGCCTGGGAATACCTCGTGCTGTAGACTTTTTTCTTTTCTTTTCTTTTCTTTTCTTTCCTTTTCATTTCATTTCTTTTCTTCTTCTTCTTCTTTTCTTCTCTTTCTTTGTCTTCCTTGCTGCAAGGCTCAGTTCTCCTTCAGTGTTCGTCGCACAGAAAACAGGACAGTGCTGCGTAGATCTACGTTCTTTTTGATTATTCAGCGGCTTCAGTCTATCTTCAAAGGTGTTTTTTTCTTTCTTCCCCGAACCCCTGACCCAGCATGCAATTGCGTATTTGCAGCCGCACGCAGGCAGACGCCCTAGATCCCTGATGGCAGCTATGGACTGTACCTGTGCGCCCAGCATGTATTTGTGTGTGTGTGTGTGTTATTGTGCGTGCGTGCGCGACACTGGGTGTTTTCAGTATAAGGGGAGTCGGCGAAAGGAAAAGAATGTCTACGGCCATACCACGTTGAAAATACCGGTTCTCGTCCGATCACCGAAGTCAAGCAACGTCGGGCGAGGTTAGTACTTGGATGGGTGACCGCCTGGGAATACCTCGTGCTGTAGACTTTTTTCTTTTCTTTTCTTTTCTTTTCTTTCCTTTTCATTTCATTTCTTTTCTTCTTCTTCTTCTTTTCTTCTCTTTCTTTGTCTTCCTTGCTGCAAGGCTCAGTTCTCCTTCAGTGTTCGTCGCACAGAAAACAGGACAGTGCTGCGTAGATCTACGTTCTTTTTGATTATTCAGCGGCTTCAGTCTATCTTCAAAGGTGTTTTTTTCTTTCTTCCCCGAACCCCTGACCCAGCATGCAATTGCGTATTTGCAGCCGCACGCAGGCAGACGCCCTAGATCCCTGATGGCAGCTATGGACTGTACCTGTGCGCCCAGCATGTATTTGTGTGTGTGTGTGTGTTATTGTGCGTGCGTGCGCGACACTGGGTGTTTTCAGTATAAGGGGAGTCGGCGAAAGGAAAAGAATGTCTACGGCCATACCACGTTGAAAATACCGGTTCTCGTCCGATCACCGAAGTCAAGCAACGTCGGGCGAGGTTAGTACTTGGATGGGTGACCGCCTGGGAATACCTCGTGCTGTAGACTTTTTTCTTTTCTTTTCTTTTCTTTTCTTTCCTTTTCATTTCATTTCTTTTCTTCTTCTTCTTCTTTTCTTCTCTTTCTTTGTCTTCCTTGCTGCAAGGCTCAGTTCTTCTTCAGTGTTCGTCGCACAGAAAACAGGACAGTGCTGCGTAGATCTACGTTCTTTTTGATTATTCAGCGGCTTCAGTCTATCTTCAAAGGTGTTTTTTTCTTTCTTCCCCGAACCCCTGACCCAGCATGCAATTGCGTATTTGCAGCCGCACGCAGGCAGACGCCCTAGATCCCTGATGGCAGCTATGGACTGTACCTGTGCGCCCAGCATGTATTTGTGTGTGTGTGTGTTATTGTGCGTGCGTGCGCGACACTGGGTGTTTTCAGTATACGGGGAGTCGGCGAAAGGAAAAGAATGTCTACGGCCATACCACGTTGAAAATACCGGTTCTCGTCCGATCACCGAAGTCAAGCAACGTCGGGCGAGGTTAGTACTTGGATGGGTGACCGCCTGGGAATACCTCGTGCTGTAGACTTTTTCTTTTCTTTTCTTTTCTTTTCTTTCCTTTTCATTTCATTTCTTTTCTTCTTCTTCTTCTTTTCTTCTCTTTCTTTGTCTTCCTTGCTGCAAGGCTCAGTTCTTCTTCAGTGTTCGTCGCACAGAAAACAGGACAGTGCTGCGTAGATCTACGTTCTTTTTGATTATTCAGCGGCTTCAGTCTATCTTCAAAGGTGTTTTTTTCTTTCTTCCCCGAACCCCTGACCCAGCATGCAATTGCGTATTTGCAGCCGCACGCAGGCAGACGCCCTAGATCCCTGATGGCAGCTATGGACTGTACCTGTGCGCCGAACATGTATTTGTGTGTGTGTGTGTGTTATTGTGCGTGCGTGTGCGACACTGGGTGTTTTCAGTATAAGGGGAGTCGGCGAAAGGAAAAGAATGTCTACGGCCATACCACGTTGAAAATACCGGTTCTCGTCCGATCACCGAAGTCAAGCAACGTCGGGCGAGGTTAGTACTTGGATGGGTGACCGCCTGGGAATACCTCGTGCTGTAGACTTTTTTCTTTTCTTTTCTTTTCTTTTCTTTCCTTTTCATTTCATTTCTTTTCTTCTTCTTCTTCTTTTCTTCTCTTTCTTTGTCTTCCTTGCTGCAAGGCTCAGTTCTCCTTCAGTGTTCGTCGCACAGAAAACAGGACAGTGCTGCGTAGATCTACGTTCTTTTTGATTATTCAGCGGCTTCAGTCTATCTTCAAAGGTGTTTTTTTCTTTCTTCCCCGAACCCCTGACCCAGCATGCAATTGCGTATTTGCAGCCGCACGCAGGCAGACGCCCTAGATCCCTGATGGCAGCTATGGACTGTACCTGTGCGCCCAGCATGTATTTGTGTGTGTGTGTGTGTTATTGTGCGTGCGTGCGCGACACTGGGTGTTTTCAGTATAAGGGAAGTCGGCGAAAGGAAAAGAATGTCTACGGCCATACCACGTTGAAAATACCGGTTCTCGTCCGATCACCGAAGTCAAGCAACGTCGGGCGAGGTTAGTACTTGGATGGGTGACCGCCTGGGAATACCTCGTGCTGTAGACTTTTTTCTTTTCTTTTCTTTTCTTTTCTTTCCTTTTCATTTCATTTCTTTTCTTCTTCTTCTTCTTTTCTTCTCTTTCTTTGTCTTCCTTGCTGCAAGGCTCAGTTCTCCTTCAGTGTTCGTCGCACAGAAAACAGGACAGTGCTGCGTAGATCTACGTTCTTTTTGATTATTCAGCGGCTTCAGTCTATCTTCAAAGGTGTTTTTTTCTTTCTTCCCCGAACCCCTGACCCAGCATGCAATTGCGTATTTGCAGCCGCACGCAGGCAGACGCCCTAGATCCCTGATGGCAGCTATGGACTGTACCTGTGCGCCCAGCATGTATTTGTGTGTGTGTGTGTTATTGTGCGTGCGTGCGCGACACTGGGTGTTTTCAGTATAAGGGGAGTCGGCGAAAGGAAAAGAATGTCTACGGCCATACCACGTTGAAAATACCGGTTCTCGTCCGATCACCGAAGTCAAGCAACGTCGGGCGAGGTTAGTACTTGGATGGGTGACCGCCTGGGAATACCTCGTGCTGTAGACTTTTTTCTTTTCTTTTCTTTTCTTTTCTTTCCTTTTCATTTCATTTCTTTTCTTCTTCTTCTTCTTTTCTTCTCTTTCTTTGTCTTCCTTGCTGCAAGGCTCAGTTCTTCTTCAGTGTTCGTCGCACAGAAAACAGGACAGTGCTGCGTAGATCTACGTTCTTTTTGATTATTCAGCGGCTTCAGTCTATCTTCAAAGGTGTTTTTTTCTTTCTTCCCCGAACCCCTGACCCAGCATGCAATTGCGTATTTGCAGCCGCACGCAGGCAGACGCCCTAGATCCCTGATGGCAGCTATGGACTGTACCTGTGCGCCCAGCATGTATTTGTGTGTGTGTGTGTGTGTTATTGTGCGTGCGTGCGCGACACTGGGTGTTTTCAGTATAAGGGGAGTCGGCGAAAGGAAAAGAATGTCTACGGCCATACCACGTTGAAAATACCGGTTCTCGTCCGATCACCGAAGTCAAGCAACGTCGGGCGAGGTTAGTACTTGGATGGGTGACCGCCTGGGAATACCTCGTGCTGTAGACTTTTTTCTTTTCTTTTCTTTTCTTTTCTTTCCTTTTCATTTCATTTCTTTTCTTCTTCTTCTTCTTTTCTTCTCTTTCTTTGTCTTCCTTGCTGCAAGGCTCAGTTCTTCTTCAGTGTTCGTCGCACAGAAAACAGGACAGTGCTGCGTAGATCTACGTTCTTTTTGATTATTCAGCGGCTTCAGTCTATCTTCAAAGGTGTTTTTTTCTTTCTTCCCCGAACCCCTGACCCAGCATGCAATTGCGTATTTGCAGCCGCACGCAGGCAGACGCCCTAGATCCCTGATGGCAGCTATGGACTGTACCTGTGCGCCCAGCATGTATTTGTGTGTGTGTGTGTGTGTTATTGTGCGTGCGTGCGCGACACTGGGTGTTTTCAGTATAAGGGGAGTCGGCGAAAGGAAAAGAATGTCTACGGCCATACCACGTTGAAAATACCGGTTCTCGTCCGATCACCGAAGTCAAGCAACGTCGGGCGAGGCTAGTACTTGGATGGGTGACCGCCTGGGAATACCTCGTGCTGTAGACTTTTTTCTTTTCTTTTCTTTTCTTTCCTTTTCATTTCATTTCTTTTCTTCTTCTTCTTCTTTTCTTCTCTTTCTTTGTCTTCCTTGCTGCAAGGCTCAGTTCTTCTTCAGTGTTCGTCGCACAGAAAACAGGACAGTGCTGCGTAGATCTACGTTCTTTTTGATTATTCAGCGGCTTCAGTCTATCTTCAAAGGTGTTTTTTTCTTTCTTCCCCGAACCCCTGACCCAGCATGCAATTGCGTATTTGCAGCCGCACGCAGGCAGACGCCCTAGATCCCTGATGGCAGCTATGGACTGTACCTGTGCGCCCAGCATGTATTTGTGTGTGTGTGTGTTATTGTGCGTGCGCGACACTGGGTGTTTTCAGTATAAGGGGAGTCGGCGAAAGGAAAAGAATGTCTACGGCCATACCACGTTGAAAATACCGGTTCTCGTCCGATCACCGAAGTCAAGCAACGTCGGGCGAGGTTAGTACTTGGATGGGTGACCGCCTGGGAATACCTCGTGCTGTAGACTTTTTCCTTTTCTTTTCTTTTCTTTTCCTTCCTTTTCATTTCATTTCTTCTCTTCTTCTTCTTCTTTTCTTCTCTTTCTTTGTCTTCCTTGCTGCAAGGCTCAGTTCTTCTTCAGTGTTCGTCGCACAGAAAACAGGACAGTGCTGCGTAGATCTACGTTCTTTTTGATTATTCAGCGGCTTCAGTCTATCTTCAAAGGTGTTTTTTTCTTTCTTCCCCGAACCCCTGACCCAGCATGCAATTGCGTATTTGCAGCCGCACGCAGGCAGACGCCCTAGATCCCTGATGGCAGCTATGGACTGTACCTGTGCGCCCAGCATGTATTTGTGTGTGTGTGTGTGTGTTATTGTGCGTGCGTGCGCGACACTGGGTGTTTTCAGTATAAGGGGAGTCGGCGAAAGGAAAAGAATGTCTACGGCCATACCATGTTGAAAATACCGGTTCTCGTCTGATCACCGAAGTCAAGCAACGTCGGGCGAGGTTAGTACTTGGATGGGTGACCGCCTGGGAATACCTCGTGCTGTAGACTTTTTTCTTTTCTTTTCTTTTCTTTTCTTTTCTTTCCTTTTCATTTCATTTCTTTTCTTCTTCTTCTTCTTTTCTTCTCTTTCTTTGTCTTCCTTGCTGCAAGGCTCAGTTCTTCTTCAGTGTTCGTCGCACAGAAAACAGGACAGTGCTGCGTAGATCTACGTTCTTTTTGATTATTCAGCGGCTTCAGTCTATCTTCAAAGGTGTTTTTTTCTTTCTTCCCCGAACCCCTGACCCAGCATGCAATTGCGTATTTGCAGCCGCGCGCAGGCAGACGCCCTAGATCCCTGATGGCAGCTATGGACTGTACCTGTGCGCCCAGCATGTATTTGTGTGTGTGTGTGTGTGTGTTATTGTGCGTGCGTGCGCGACACTGGGTGTTTTCAGTATAAGGGGAGTCGGCGAAAGGAAAAGAATGTCTACGGCCATACCACGTTGAAAATACCGGTTCTCATCCGATCACCGAAGTCAAGCAACGTCGGGCGAGGTTAGTACTTAGATGGGTGACCGCCTGGGAATACCTCGTGCTGTAGACTTTTTTCTTTTCTTTTCTTTTCTTTTCTTTCCTTTTCATTTCATTTCTTTTCTTCTTCTTCTTCTTTTCTTCTCTTTCTTTGTCTTCCTTGCTGCAAGGCTCAGTTCTTCTTCAGTGTTCGTCGCACAGAAAACAGGACAGTGCTGCGTAGATCTACGTTCTTTTTGATTATTCAGCGGCTTCAGTCTATCTTCAAAGGTGTTTTTTTCTTTCTTCCCCGAACCCCTGACCCAGCATGCAATTGCGTATTTGCAGCCGCACGCAGGCAGACGCCCTAGATCCCTGATGGCAGCTATGGACTGTACCTGTGCGCCCAGCATGTATTTGTGTGTGTGTGTTATTGTGCGTGCGTGCGCGACACTGGGTGTTTTCAGTATAAGGGGAGTCGGCGAAAGGAAAAGAATGTCTACGGCCATACCATGTTGAAAATACCGGTTCTCGTCTGATCACCGAAGTCAAGCAACGTCGGGCGAGGTTAGTACTTGGATGGGTGACCGCCTGGGAATACCTCGTGCTGTAGACTTTTTTCTTTTCTTTTCTTTTCTTTTCTTTTCTTTCCTTTTCATTTCATTTCTTTTCTTCTTCTTCTTCTTTTCTTCTCTTTCTTTTTCTTCCTTGCTGCAAGGCTCAGTTCTTCTTCAGTGTTCGTCGCACAGAAAACAGGACAGTGCTGCGTAGATCTACGTTCTTTTTGATTATTCAGCGGCTTCAGTCTATCTTCAAAGGTGTTTTTTTCTTTCTTCCCCGAACCCCTGACCCAGCATGCAATTGCGTATTTGCAGCCGCGCGCAGGCAGACGCCCTAGATCCCTGATGGCAGCTATGGACTGTACCTGTGCGCCCAGCATGTATTTGTGTGTGTGTGTTATTGTGCGTGCGTGCGCGACACTGGGTGTTTTCAGTATAAGGGGAGTCGGCGAAAGGAAAAGAATGTCTACGGCCATACCACGTTGAAAATACCGGTTCTCATCCGATCACCGAAGTCAAGCAACGTCGGGCGAGGTTAGTACTTGGATGGGTGACCGCCTGGGAATACCTCGTGCTGTAGACTTTTTTCTTTTCTTTTCTTTTCTTTTCTTTCCTTTTCATTTCATTTCTTTTCTTCTTCTTCTTCTTTTCTTCTATTTCTTTGTCTTCCTTGCTGCAAGGCTCAGTTCTTCTTCAGTGTTCGTCGCACAGAAAACAGGACAGTGCTGCGTAGATCTACGTTCTTTTTGATTATTCAGCGGCTTCAGTCTATCTTCAAAGGTGTTTTTTTCTTTCTTCCCCGAACCCCTGACCCAGCATGCAATTGCGTATTTGCAGCCGCACGCAGGCAGACGCCCTAGATCCCTGATGGCAGCTATGGACTGTACCTGTGCGCCCAGCATGTATTTGTGTGTGTGTGTGTTATTGTGCGTGCGTGCGCGACACTGGGTGTTTTCAGTATAAGGGGAGTCGGCGAAAGGAAAAGAATGTCTACGGCCATACCACGTTGAAAATACCGGTTCTCGTCCGATCACCGAAGTCAAGCAACGTCGGGCGAGGTTAGTACTTGGATGGGTGACCGCCTGGGAATACCTCGTGCTGTAGACTTTTTTCTTTTCTTTTCTTTTCTTTTCTTTCCTTTTCATTTCATTTCTTTTCTTCTTCTTCTTCTTCTTTTCTTCTCTTTCTTTGTCTTCCTTGCTGCAAGGCTCAGTTCTTCTTCAGTGTTCGTCGCACAGAAAACAGGACAGTGCTGCGTAGATCTACGTTCTTTTTGATTATTCAGCGGCTTCAGTCTATCTTCAAAGGTGTTTTTTTCTTTCTTCCCCGAACCCCTGACCCAGCATGCAATTGCGTATTTGCAGCCGCGCGCAGGCAGACGCCCTAGATCCCTGATGGCAGCTATGGACTGTACCTGTGCGCCCAGCATGTATTTGTGTGTGTGTGTTATTGTGCGTGCGTGCGCGACACTGGGTGTTTTCAGTATAAGGGGAGTCGGCGAAAGGAAAAGAATGTCTACGGCCATACCACGTTGAAAATACCGGTTCTCATCCGATCACCGAAGTCAAGCAACGTCGGGCGAGGTTAGTACTTAGATGGGTGACCGCCTGGGAATACCTCGTGCTGTATTCTTTTCTTTTCTTTTCTTTTCTTTCCTTTTCATTTCATTTCTTTTCTTCTTCTTCTTCTTTTCTTCTCTTTCTTTGTCTTCCTTGCTGCAAGGCTCAGTTCTTCTTCAGTGTTCGTCGCACAGAAAACAGGACAGTGCTGCGTAGATCTACGTTCTTTTTGATTATTCAGCGGCTTCAGTCTATCTTCAAAGGTGTTTTTTTCTTTCTTCCCCGAACCCCTGACCCAGCATGCAATTGCGTATTTGCAGCCGCACGCAGGCAGACGCCCTAGATCCCTGATGGCAGCTATGGACTGTACCTGTGCGCCCAGCATGTATTTGTGTGTGTGTGTTATTGTGCGTGCGTGCGCGACACTGGGTGTTTTCAGTATAAGGGGAGTCGGCGAAAGGAAAAGAATGTCTACGGCCATACCATGTTGAAAATACCGGTTCTCGTCTGATCACCGAAGTCAAGCAACGTCGGGCGAGGTTAGTACTTGGATGGGTGACCGCCTGGGAATACCTCGTGCTGTAGACTTTTTTCTTTTCTTTTCTTTTCTTTTCTTTTCTTTCCTTTTCATTTCATTTCTTTTCTTCTTCTTCTTCTTTTCTTCTCTTTCTTTTTCTTCCTTGCTGCAAGGCTCAGTTCTTCTTCAGTGTTCGTCGCACAGAAAACAGGACAGTGCTGCGTAGATCTACGTTCTTTTTGATTATTCAGCGGCTTCAGTCTATCTTCAAAGGTGTTTTTTTCTTTCTTCCCCGAACCCCTGACCCAGCATGCAATTGCGTATTTGCAGCCGCGCGCAGGCAGACGCCCTAGATCCCTGATGGCAGCTATGGACTGTACCTGTGCGCCCAGCATGTATTTGTGTGTGTGTGTTATTGTGCGTGCGTGCGCGACACTGGGTGTTTTCAGTATAAGGGGAGTCGGCGAAAGGAAAAGAATGTCTACGGCCATACCACGTTGAAAATACCGGTTCTCATCCGATCACCGAAGTCAAGCAACGTCGGGCGAGGTTAGTACTTGGATGGGTGACCGCCAGGGAATACCTCGTGCTGTAGACTTTTTTCTTTTCTTTTCTTTTCTTTTCTTTCCTTTTCATTTCATTTCTTTTCTTCTTCTTCTTCTTTTCTTCTATTTCTTTGTCTTCCTTGCTGCAAGGCTCAGTTCTTCTTCAGTGTTCGTCGCACAGAAAACAGGACAGTGCTGCGTAGATCTACGTTCTTTTTGATTATTCAGCGGCTTCAGTCTATCTTCAAAGGTGTTTTTTTCTTTCTTCCCCGAACCCCTGACCCAGCATGCAATTGCGTATTTGCAGCCGCACGCAGGCAGACGCCCTAGATCCCTGATGGCAGCTATGGACTGTACCTGTGCGCCCAGCATGTATTTGTGTGTGTGTGTGTTATTGTGCGTGCGTGCGCGACACTGGGTGTTTTCAGTATAAGGGGAGTCGGCGAAAGGAAAAGAATGTCTACGGCCATACCACGTTGAAAATACCGGTTCTCGTCCGATCACCGAAGTCAAGCAACGTCGGGCGAGGTTAGTACTTGGATGGGTGACCGCCTGGGAATACCTCGTGCTGTAGACTTTTTTCTTTTCTTTTCTTTTCTTTTCTTTCCTTTTCATTTCATTTCTTTTCTTCTTCTTCTTCTTCTTTTCTTCTCTTTCTTTGTCTTCCTTGCTGCAAGGCTCAGTTCTTCTTCAGTGTTCGTCGCACAGAAAACAGGACAGTGCTGCGTAGATCTACGTTCTTTTTGATTATTCAGCGGCTTCAGTCTATCTTCAAAGGTGTTTTTTTCTTTCTTCCCCGAACCCCTGACCCAGCATGCAATTGCGTATTTGCAGCCGCACGCAGGCAGACGCCCTAGATCCCTGATGGCAGCTATGGACTGTACCTGTGCGCCCAGCATGTATTTGTGTGTGTGTGTGTGTTATTGTGCGTGCGTGCGCGACACTGGGTGTTTTCAGTATAAGGGGAGTCGGCGAAAGGAAAAGAATGTCTACGGCCATACCACGTTGAAAATACCGGTTCTCGTCCGATCACCGAAGTCAAGTAACGTCGGGCGAGGTTAGTACTTGGATGGGTGACCGCCTGGGAATACCTCGTGCTGTAGACTTTTTTCTTTTCTTTTCTTTTCTTTTCTTTCCTTTTCATTTCATTTCTTTTCTTCTTCTTCTTCTTCTTTTCTTCTCTTTCTTTGTCTTCCTTGCTGCAAGGCTCAGTTCTTCTTCAGTGTTCGTCGCACAGAAAACAGGACAGTGCTGCGTAGATCTACGTTCTTTTTGATTATTCAGCGGCTTCAGTCTATCTTCAAAGGTGTTTTTTTCTTTCTTCCCCGAACCCCTGACCCAGCATGCAATTGCGTATTTGCAGCCGCACGCAGGCAGACGCCCTAGATCCCTGATGGCAGCTATGGACTGTACCTGTGCGCCCAGCATGTATTTGTGTGTGTGTGTTATTGTGCGTGCGTGCGCGACACTGGGTGTTTTCAGTATAAGGGGAGTCGGCGAAAGGAAAAGAATGTCTACGGCCATACCACGTTGAAAATACCGGTTCTCGTCCGATCACCGAAGTCAAGCAACGTCGGGCGAGGTTAGTACTTGGATGGGTGACCGCCTGGGAATACCTCGTGCTGTAGACTTTTTTCTTTTCTTTTCTTTTCTTTTCTTTCCTTTTCATTTCATTTCTTTTCTTCTTCTTCTTTTCTTCTCTTTCTTTGTCTTCCTTGCTGCAAGGCTCAGTTCTTCTTCAGTGTTCGTCGCACAGAAAACAGGACAGTGCTGCGTAGATCTACGTTCTTTTTGATTATTCAACGGCTTCAGTCTATCTTCAAAGGTGTTTTTTTCTTTCTTCCCCGAACCCCTGACCCAGCATGCAATTGCGTATTTGCAGCCGCACGCAGGCAGACGCCCTAGATCCCTGATGGCAGCTATGGACTGTACCTGTGCGCCCAGCATGTATTTGTGTGTGTGTGTGTTACTGTGCGTGCGTGCACGACACTGGGTGTTTTCAGTATAAGGGGAGTCGGCGAAAGGAAAAGAATGTCTACGGCCATACCACGTTGAAAATACCGGTTCTCGTCCGATCACCGAAGTCAAGCAACGTCGGGCGAGGTTAGTACTTGGATGGGTGACCGCCTGGGAATACCTCGTGCTGTAGACTTTTTTCTTTTCTTTTCTTTTCTTTTCTTTCCTTTTCATTTCATTTCTTTTCTTCTTCTTCTTCTTCTTTTCTTCTCTTTCTTTGTCTTCCTTGCTGCAAGGCTCAGTTCTTCTTCAGTGTTCGTCGCACAGAAAACAGGACAGTGCTGCGTAGATCTACGTTCTTTTTGATTATTCAGCGGCTTCAGTCTATCTTCAAAGGTGTTTTTTTCTTTCTTCCCCGAACCCCTGACCCAGCATGCAATTGCGTATTTGCAGCCGCACGCAGGCAGACGCCCTAGATCCCTGATGGCAGCTATGGACTGTACCTGTGCGCCCAGCATGTATTTGTGTGTGTGTGTGTGTTATTGTGCGTGCGTGCGCGACACTGGGTGTTTTCAGTATAAGGGGAGTCGGCGAAAGGAAAAGAATGTCTACGGCCATACCACGTTGAAAATACCGGTTCTCGTCCGATCACCGAAGTCAAGTAACGTCGGGCGAGGTTAGTACTTGGATGGGTGACCGCCTGGGAATACCTCGTGCTGTAGACTTTTTTCTTTTCTTTTCTTTTCTTTTCTTTCCTTTTCATTTCATTTCTTTTCTTCTTCTTCTTCTTCTTCTTTTCTTCTCTTTCTTTGTCTTCCTTGCTGCAAGGCTCAGTTCTTCTTCAGTGTTCGTCGCACAGAAAACAGGACAGTGCTGCGTAGATCTACGTTCTTTTTGATTATTCAGCGGCTGCAGTCTATCTTCAAAGGTGTTTTTTTCTTTCTTCCCCGAACCCCTGACCCAGCATGCAATTGCGTATTTGCAGCCGCACGCAGGCAGACGCCCTAGATCCCTGATGGCAGCTATGGACTGTACCTGTGCGCCCAGCATGTATTTGTGTGTGTGTGTTATTGTTTCATTTCTTTTCTTCTTCTTCTTCTTTTCTTCTCTTTCTTTGTCTTCCTTGCTGCAAGGCTCAGTTCTTCTTCAGTGTTCGTCGCACAGAAAACAGGACAGTAGATCTACGTTCTTTTTGATTATTCAGCGGCTTCAGTCTATCTTCAAAGGTGTTTTTTTCTTTCTTCCCCGAACCCCTGACCCAGCATGCAATTGCGTATTTGCAGCCGCACGCAGGCAGACGCCCTAGATCCCTGATGGCAGCTATGGACTGTACCTGTGCGCCCAGCATGTATTTGTGTGTGTGTGTGTGTGTTATTGTGCGTGCGTGCGCGACACTGGGTGTTTTCAGTATAAGGGGAGTCGGCGAAAGGAAAAGAATGTCTACGGCCATACCACGTTGAAAATACCGGTTCTCGTCCGATCACCGAAGTCAAGCAACGTCGGGCGAGGTTAGTACTTGGATGGGTGACCGCCTGGGAATACCTCGTGCTGTAGACTTTTTTCTTTTCTTTTCTTTTCTTTTCTTTCCTTTTCATTTCATTTCTTTTCTTCTTCTTCTTCTTCTTTTCTTCTCTTTCTTTGTCTTCCTTGCTGCAAGGCTCAGTTCTTCTTCAGTGTTCGTCGCACAGAAAACAGGACAGTGCTGCGTAGATCTACGTTCTTTTTGATTATTCAGCGGCTTCAGTCTATCTTCAAAGGTGTTTTTTTCTTTCTTCCCCGAACCCCTGACCCAGCATGCAATTGCGTATTTGCAGCCGCACGCAGGCAGACGCCCTAGATCCCTGATGGCAGCTATGGACTGTACCTGTGCGCCCAGCATGTATTTGTGTGTGTGTGTGTTATTGTTTCATTTCTTTTCTTCTTCTTCTTCTTTTCTTCTCTTTCTTTGTCTTCCTTGCTGCAAGGCTCAGTTCTTCTTCAGTGTTCGTCGCACAGAAAACAGGACAGTAGATCTACGTTCTTTTTGATTATTCAGCGGCTTCAGTCTATCTTCAAAGGTGTTTTTTTCTTTCTTCCCCGAACCCCTGACCCAGCATGCAATTGCGTATTTGCAGCCGCACGCAGGCAGACGCCCTAGATCCCTGATGGCAGCTATGGACTGTACCTGTGCTCCCAGCATGTATTTGTGTGTGTGGTGGTTATTGTGCGTGCGTGCGCGACACTGGGTGCTTTCAGTATAAGGGGAGTCGGCGAAAGGAAAAGAATGTCTACGGCCATACCACGTTGAAAATACCGGTTCTCGTCCGATCACCGAAGTCAAGCAACGTCGGGCGAGGTTAGTACTTGGATGGGTGACCGCCTGGGAATACCTCGTGCTGTAGACTTTTTTCTTTTCTTTTCTTTTATTTTCTTTCCTTTTCATTTCATTTCTTTTCTTCTTCTTCTTCTTTTCTTCTCTTTCTTTGTCTTCCTTGCTGCAAGGCTCAGTTCTTCTTCAGTGTTCGTCGCACAGAAAACAGGACAGTGCTGCGTAGATCTACGTTCTTTTTGATTATTCAGCGGCTTCAGTCTATCTTCAAAGGTGTTTTTTTCTTTCTTCCCCGAACCCCTGACCCAGCATGCAATTGCGTATTTGCAGCCGCACGCAGGCAGACGCCCTAGATCCCTGATGGCAGCTATGGACTGTACCTGTGCGCCCAGCATGTATTTGTGTGTGTGTGTTATTGTGCGTGCGTGCGCGACACTGGGTGTTTTCAGTATAAGGGGAGTCGGCGAAAGGAAAAGAATGTTTACGGCCATACCACGTTGAAAATACCGGTTCTCGTCCGATCACCGAAGTCAAGCAACGTCGGGCGAGGTTAGTACTTGGATGGGTGACCGCCTGGGAATACCTCGTGCTGTAGACTTTTTTCTTTTCTTTTCTTTTCTTTTCTTTCCTTTTCATTTCATTTCTTTTCTTCTTCTTCTTCTTTTCTTCTCTTTCTTTGTCTTCCTTGCTGCAAGGCTCAGTTCTTCTTCAGTGTTCGTCGCACAGAAAACAGGACAGTGCTGCGTAGATCTACGTTCTTTTTGATTATTCAGCGGCTTCAGTCTATCTTCAAAGGTGTTTTTTTCTTTCTTCCCCGAACCCCTGACCCAGCATGCAATTGCGTATTTGCAGCCGCACGCAGGCAGACGCCCTAGATCCCTGATGGCAGCTATGGACTGTACCTGTGCGCCCAGCATGTATTTGTGTGTGTGTGTTATTGCGCGTGCTTGCGCGACACTGGGTGTTTTCAGTATAAGGGGAGTCGGCGAAAGGAAAAGAATGTCTACGGCCATACCACGTTGAAAATACCGGTTCTCGTCCGATCACCGAAGTCAAGCAACGTCGGGCGAGGTTAGTACTTGGATGGGTGACCGCCTGGGAATACCTCGTGCTGTAGACTTTTTTCTTTTCTTTTCTTTTCTTTTCTTTCCTTTTCATTTCATTTCTTTTCTTCTTCTTCTTCTTTTCTTCTCTTTCTTTGTCTTCCTTGCTGCAAGGCTCAGTTCTTCTTCAGTGTTCGTCGCACAGAAAACAGGACAGTGCTGCGTAGATCTACGTTCTTTTTGATTATTCAGCGGCTTCAGTCTATCTTCAAAGGTGTTTTTTTCTTTCTTCCCCGAACCCCTGACCCAGCATGCAATTGCGTATTTGCAGCCGCACGCAGGCAGACGCCCTAGATCCCTGATGGCAGCTATGGACTGTACCTGTGCGCCCAGCATGTATTTGTGTGTGTGTGTTATTGTGCGTGCGTGCGCGACACTGGGTGTTTTCAGTATAAGGGGAGTCGGCGAAAGGAAAAGAATGTTTACGGCCATACCACGTTGAAAATACCGGTTCTCGTCCGATCACCGAAGTCAAGCAACGTCGGGCGAGGTTAGTACTTGGATGGGTGACCGCCTGGGAATACCTCGTGCTGTAGACTTTTTTCTTTTCTTTTCTTTTCTTTTCTTTCCTTTTCATTTCATTTCTTTTCTTCTTCTTCTTCTTCTTTTCTTCTCTTTCTTTGTCTTCCTTGCTGCAAGGCTCAGTTCTTCTTCAGTGTTCGTCGCACAGAAAACAGGACAGTGCTGCGTAGATCTACGTTCTTTTTGATTATTCAGCGGCTTCAGTCTATCTTCAAAGGTGTTTTTTTCTTTCTTCCCCGAACCCCTGACCCAGCATGCAATTGCGTATTTGCAGCCGCACGCAGGCAGACGCCCTAGATCCCTGATGGCAGCTATGGACTGTACCTGTGCGCCCAGCATGTATTTGTGTGTGTGTGTTATTGCGCGTGCTTGCGCGACACTGGGTGTTTTCAGTATAAGGGGAGTCGGCGAAAGGAAAAGAATGTCTACGGCCATACCACGTTGAAAATACCGGTTCTCGTCCGATCACCGAAGTCAAGCAACGTCGGGCGAGGTTAGTACTTGGATGGGTGACCGCCTGGGAATACCTCGTGCTGTAGACTTTTTTCTTTTCTTTTCTTTTCTTTTCTTTCCTTTTCATTTCATTTCTTTTCTTCTTCTTCTTCTTCTTTTCTTCTCTTTCTTTGTCTTCCTTGCTGCAAGGCTCAGTTCTTCTTCAGTGTTCGTCGCACAGAAAACAGGACAGTGCTGCGTAGATCTACGTTCTTTTTGATTATTCAGCGGCTTCAGTCTATCTTCAAAGGTGTTTTTTTCTTTCTTCCCCGAACCCCTGACCCAGCATGCAATTGCGTATTTGCAGCCGCACGCAGGCAGACGCCCTAGATCCCTGATGGCAGCTATGGACTGTACCTGTGCGCCCAGCATGTATTTGTGTGTGTGTGTGTGTGTTATTGTGCGTGCGTGCGCGACACTGGGTGTTTTCAGTATAAGGGGAGTCGGCGAAAGGAAAAGAATGTCTACGGCCATACCATGTTGAAAATACCGGTTCTCGTCTGATCACCGAAGTCAAGCAACGTCGGGCGAGGTTAGTACTTGGATGGGTGACCGCCTGGGAATACCTCGTGCTGTAGACTTTTTTCTTTTCTTTTCTTTTCATTTCTTTTCTTTCCTTTTCATTTCATTTCTTTTCTTCTTCTTCTTCTTTTCTTCTCTTTCTTTGTCTTCCTTGCTGCAAGGCTCAGTTCTTCTTCAGTGTTCGTCGCACAGAAAACAGGACAGTGCTGCGTAGATCTACGTTCTTTTTGATTATTCAGCGGCTTCAGTCTATCTTCAAAGGTGTTTTTTTCTTTCTTCCCCGAACCCCTGACCCAGCATGCAATTGCGTATTTGCAGCCGCGCGCAGGCAGACGCCCTAGATCCCTGATGGCAGCTATGGACTGTACCTGTGCGCCCAGCATGTATTTGTGTGTGTGTGTGTTATTGTGCGTGCGTGCGCGACACTGGGTGTTTTCAGTATAAGGGGAGTCGGCGAAAGGAAAAGAATGTCTACGGCCATACCACGTTGAAAATACCGGTTCTCATCCGATCACCGAAGTCAAGCAACGTCGGGCGAGGTTAGTACTTGGATGGGTGACCGCCTGGGAATACCTCGTGCTGTAGACTTTTTTCTTTTCTTTTCTTTTCTTTTCTTTCCTTTTCATTTCATTTCTTTTCTTCTTCTTCTTCTTTTCTTCTCTTTCTTTGTCTTCCTTACTGCAAGGCTCAGTTCTTCTTCAGTGTTCGTCGCACAGAAAACAGGACAGTGCTGCGTAGATCTACGTTCTTTTTGATTATTCAGCGGCTTCAGTCTATCTTCAAAGGTGTTTTTTTCTTTCTTCCCCGAACCCCTGACCCAGCATGCAATTGCGTATTTGCAGCCGCACGCAGGCAGACGCCCTAGATCCCTGATGGCAGCTATGGACTGTACCTGTGCGCCCAGCATGTATTTGTGTGTGTGTGTGTTATTGTGCGTGCGTGCGCGACACTGGGTGTTTTCAGTATAAGGGGAGTCGGCGAAAGGAAAAGAATGTCTACGGCCATACCACGTTGAAAATACCGGTTCTCGTCCGATCACCGAAGTCAAGCAACGTCGGGCGAGGTTAGTACTTGGATGGGTGACCGCCTGGGAATACCTCGTGCTGTAGACTTTTTTCTTTTCTTTTCTTTTCTTTTCTTTCCTTTTCATTTCATTTCTTTTCTTCTTCTTCTTCTTCTTTTCTTCTCTTTCTTTGTCTTCCTTGCTGCAAGGCTCAGTTCTTCTTCAGTGTTCGTCGCACAGAAAACAGGACAGTGCTGCGTAGATCTACGTTCTTTTTGATTATTCAGCGGCTTCAGTCTATCTTCAAAGGTGTTTTTTTCTTTCTTCCCCGAACCCCTGACCCAGCATGCAATTGCGTATTTGCAGCCGCACGCAGGCAGACGCCCTAGATCCCTGATGGCAGCTATGGACTGTACCTGTGCGCCCAGCATGTATTTGTGTGTGTGTGTTATTGTTTCATTTCTTTTCTTCTTCTTCTTCTTTTCTTCTCTTTCTTTGTCTTCCTTGCTGCAAGGCTCAGTTCTTCTTCAGTGTTCGTCGCACAGAAAACAGGACAGTAGATCTACGTTCTTTTTGATTATTCAGCGGCTTCAGTCTATCTTCAAAGGTGTTTTTTTCTTTCTTCCCCGAACCCCTGACCCAGCATGCAATTGCGTATTTGCAGCCGCACGCAGGCAGACGCCCTAGATCCCTGATGGCAGCTATGGACTGTACCTGTGCGCCCAGCATGTATTTGTGTGTGTGTGTGTGTGTTATTGTGCGTGCGTGCGCGACACTGGGTGTTTTCAGTATAAGGGGAGTCGGCGAAAGGAAAAGAATGTCTACGGCCATACCACGTTGAAAATACCGGTTCTCGTCCGATCACCGAAGTCAAGCAACGTCGGGGGAGGTTAGTACTTGGATGGGTGACCGCCTGGGAATATCTCGTGCTGTAGACTTTTTTCTTTTCTTTTCTTTTCTTTTCTTTCCTTTTCATTTCATTTCTTTTCTTCTTCTTCTTCTTCTTCTTTTCTTCTCTTTCTTTGTCTTCCTTGCTGCAAGGCTCAGTTCTTCTTCAGTGTTCGTCGCACAGAAAACAGGACAGTGCTGCGTAGATCTACGTTCTTTTTGATTATTCAGCGGCTTCAGTCTATCTTCAAAGGTGTTTTTTTCTTTCTTCCCCGAACCCCTGACCCAGCATGCAATTGCGTATTTGCAGCCGCACGCAGGCAGACGCCCTAGATCCCTGATGGCAGCTATGGACTGTACCTGTGCGCCCAGCATGTATTTGTGTGTGTGTGTGTTATTGTGCGTGCGTGCGCGACACTGGGTGTTTTCAGTATAAGGGGAGTCGGCGAAAGGAAAAGAATGTCTACGGCCATACCACGTTGAAAATACCGGTTCTCGTCCGATCACCGAAGTCAAGCAACGTCGGGCGAGGTTAGTACTTGGATGGGTGACCGCCTGGGAATACCTCGTGCTGTAGACTTTTTTCTTTTCTTTTCTTTTCTTTTCTTTCCTTTTCATTTCATTTCTTTTCTTCTTCTTCTTTTCTTCTCTTTCTTTGTCTTCCTTGCTGCAAGGCTCAGTTCTTCTTCAGTGTTCGTCGCACAGAAAACAGGACAGTGCTGCGTAGATCTACGTTCTTTTTGATTATTCAACGGCTTCAGTCTATCTTCAAAGGTGTTTTTTTCTTTCTTCCCCGAACCCCTGACCCAGCATGCAATTGCGTATTTGCAGCCGCACGCAGGCAGACGCCCTAGATCCCTGATGGCAGCTATGGACTGTACCTGTGCGCCCAGCATGTATTTGTGTGTGTGTGTGTTATTGTGCGTGCGTGCGCGACACTGGGTGTTTTCAGTATAAGGGGAGTCGGCGAAAGGAAAAGAATGTCTACGGCCATACCACGTTGAAAATACCGGTTCTCGTCCGATCACCGAAGTCAAGCAACGTCGGGCGAGGTTAGTACTTGGATGGGTGACCGCCTGGGAATACCTCGTGCTGTAGACTTTTTTCTTTTCTTTTCTTTTCTTTTCTTTCCTTTTCATTTCATTTCTTTTCTTCTTCTTCTTCTTTTCTTCTCTTTCTTTGTCTTCCTTGCTGCAAGGCTCAGTTCTTCTTCAGTGTTCGTCGCACAGAAAACAGGACAGTGCTGCGTAGATCTACGTTCTTTTTGATTATTCAGCGGCTTCAGTCTATCTTCAAAGGTGTTTTTTTCTTTCTTCCCCGAACCCCTGACCCAGCATGCAATTGCGTATTTGCAGCCGCACGCAGGCAGACGCCCTAGATCCCTGATGGCAGCTATGGACTGTACCTGTGCGCCCAGCATGTATTTGTGTGTGTGTGTGTGTTATTGTGCGTGCGTGCGCGACACTGGGTGTTTTCAGTATAAGGGGAGTCGGCGAAAGGAAAAGAATGTCTACGGCCATACCACGTTGAAAATACCGGTTCTCGTCCGATCACCGAAGTCAAGTAACGTCGGGCGAGGTTAGTACTTGGATGGGTGACCGCCTGGGAATACCTCGTGCTGTAGACTTTTTTCTTTTCTTTTCTTTTCTTTTCTTTCCTTTTCATTTCATTTCTTTTCTTCTTCTTCTTCTTCTTTTCTTCTCTTTCTTTGTCTTCCTTGCTGCAAGGCTCAGTTCTTCTTCAGTGTTCGTCGCACAGAAAACAGGACAGTGCTGCGTAGATCTACGTTCTTTTTGATTATTCAGCGGCTTCAGTCTATCTTCAAAGGTGTTTTTTTCTTTCTTCCCCGAACCCCTGACCCAGCATGCAATTGCGTATTTGCAGCCGCACGCAGGCAGACGCCCTAGATCCCTGATGGCAGCTATGGACTGTACCTGTGCGCCCAGCATGTATTTGTGTGTGTGTGTTATTGTTTCATTTCTTTTCTTCTTCTTCTTCTTTTCTTCTCTTTCTTTGTCTTCCTTGCTGCAAGGCTCAGTTCTTCTTCAGTGTTCGTCGCACAGAAAACAGGACAGTAGATCTACGTTCTTTTTGATTATTCAGCGGCTTCAGTCTATCTTCAAAGGTGTTTTTTTCTTTCTTCCCCGAACCCCTGACCTAGCATGCAATTGCGTATTTGCAGCCGCACGCAGGCAGACGCCCTAGATCCCTGATGGCAGCTATGGACTGTACCTGTGCGCCCAGCATGTATTTGTGTGTGTGTGTGTGTGTTATTGTGCGTGCGTGCGCGACACTGGGTGTTTTCAGTATAAGGGGAGTCGGCGAAAGGAAAAGAATGTCTACGGCCATACCACGTTGAAAATACCGGTTCTCGTCCGATCACCGAAGTCAAGCAACGTCGGGCGAGGTTAGTACTTGGATGGGTGACCGCCTGGGAATACCTCGTGCTGTAGACTTTTTCTTTTCTTTTCTTTTCTTTTCTTTCCTTTTCATTCCATTTCTTTTCTTCTTCTTCTTCTTTTCTTCTCTTTCTTTGTCTTCCTTGCTGCAAGGCTCAGTTCTTCTTCAGTGTTCGTCGCACAGAAAACAGGACAGTGCTGCGTAGATCTACGTTCTTTTTGATTATTCATCGGCTTCAGTCTATCTTCAAAGGTGTTTTTTTCTTTCTTCCCCGAACCCCTGACCCAGCATGCAATTGCGTATTTGCAGCCGCACGCAGGCAGACGCCCTAGATCCCTGATGGCAGCTATGGACTGTACCTGTGCGCCCAGCATGTATTTGTGTGTGTGTGTGTGTGTGTTATTGTGCGTGCGTGCGCGACACTGGGTGTTTTCAGTATAAGGGGAGTCGGCGAAAGGAAAAGAATGTCTACGGCCATACCACGTTGAAAATACCGGTTCTCGTCCGATCACCGAAGTCAAGCAACGTCGGGCGAGGTTAGTACTTGGATGGGTGACCGCCTGGGAATACCTCGTGCTTTAGACTTTTTTCTTTTCTTTTCTTTTCCTTTCTTTCCTTTTCATTTCATTTCTTTTCTTCTTCTTCTTTTCTTCTCTTTCTTTGTCTTCCTTGCTGCAAGGCTCAGTTCTTCTTCTGTGTTCGTCGCACAGAAAACAGGACAGTGCTGCGTAGATCTACGTTCTTTTTGATTATTCAACGGCTTCAGTCTATCTTCAAAGGTGTTTTTTTCTTTCTTCCCCGAACCCCTGACCCAGCATGCAATTGCGTATTTGCAGCCGCACGCAGGCAGACGCCCTAGATCCCTGATGGCAGCTATGGACTGTACCTGTGCGCCCAGCATGTATTTGTGTGTGTGTGTGTGTTATTGTGCGTGCGTGCGCGACACTGGGTGTTTTCAGTATAAGGGGAGTCGGCGAAAGGAAAAGAATGTCTACGGCCATACCACGTTGAAAATACCGGTTCTCGTCCGATCACCGAAGTCAAGCAACGTCGGGCGAGGTTAGTACTTGGATGGGTGACCGCCTGGGAATACCTCGTGCTGTAGACTTTTTTCTTTTCTTTTCTTTTCTTTTCTTTCCTTTTCATTTCATTTCTTTTCTTCTTCTTCTTCTTTTCTTCTCTTTCTTTGTCTTCCTTGCTGCAAGGCTCAGTTCTTCTTCAGTGTTCGTCGCACAGAAAACAGGACAGTGCTGCGTAGATCTACGTTCTTTTTGATTATTCAGCGGCTTCAGTCTATCTTCAAAGGTGTTTTTTTCTTTCTTCCCCGAACCCCTGACCCAGCATGCAATTGCGTATTTGCAGCCGCACGCAGGCAGACGCCCTAGATCCCTGATGGCAGCTATGGACTGTACCTGTGCGCCCAGCATGTATTTGTGTGTGTGTGTGTTATTGCGCGTGCGTGCGCGACACTGGGTGTTTTCAGTATAAGGGGAGTCGGCGAAAGGAAAAGAATGTCTACGGCCATACCACGTTGAAAATACCGGTTCTCGTCCGATCACCGAAGTCAAGCAACGTCGGGCGAGGTTAGTACTTGGATGGGTGACCGCCTGGGAATACCTCGTGCTGTAGACTTTTTTCTTTTCTTTTCTTTTCTTTTCTTTCCTTTTCATTTCATTTCTTTTCTTCTTCTTCTTCTTTTCTTCTCTTTCTTTGTCTTCCTTGCTGCAAGGCTCAGTTCTTCTTCAGTGTTCGTCGCACAGAAAACAGGACAGTGCTGCGTAGATCTACGTTCTTTTTGATTATTCAGCGGCTTCAGTCTATCTTCAAAGGTGTTTTTTTCTTTCTTCCCCGAACCCCTGACCCAGCATGCAATTGCGTATTTGCAGCCGCACGCAGGCAGACGCCCTAGATCCCTGATGGCAGCTATGGACTGTACCTGTGCGCCCAGCATGTATTTGTGTGTGTGTGTTATTGTTTCATTTCTTTTCTTCTTCTTCTTCTTTTCTTCTCTTTCTTTGTCTTCCTTGCTGCAAGGCTCAGTTCTTCTTCAGTGTTCGTCGCACAGAAAACAGGACAGTAGATCTACGTTCTTTTTGATTATTCAGCGGCTTCAGTCTATCTTCAAAGGTGTTTTTTTCTTTCTTCCCCGAACCCCTGACCCAGCATGCAATTGCGTATTTGCAGCCGCACGCAGGCAGACGCCCTAGATCCCTGATGGCAGCTATGGACTGTACCTGTGCGCCCAGCATGTATTTGTGTGTGTGTGTGTTATTGTGCGTGCGTGCGCGACACTGGGTGTTTTCAGTATAAGGGGAGTCGGCGAAAGGAAAAGAATGTCTACGGCCATACCACGTTGAAAATACCGGTTCTCGTCCGATCACCGAAGTCAAGCAACGTCGGGCGAGGTTAGTACTTGGATGGGTGACCGCCTGGGAATACCTCGTGCTGTAGACTTTTTTCTTTTCTTTTCTTTTCTTTTCTTTCCTTTTCATTTCATTTCTTTTCTTCTTCTTCTTTTCTTCTCTTTCTTTGTCTTCCTTGCTGCAAGGCTCAGTTCTTCTTCAGTGTTCGTCGCACAGAAAACAGGACAGTGCTGCGTAGATCTACGTTCTTTTTGATTATTCAACGGCTTCAGTCTATCTTCAAAGGTGTTTTTTTCTTTCTTCCCCGAACCCCTGACCCAGCATGCAATTGCGTATTTGCAGCCGCACGCAGGCAGACGCCCTAGATCCCTGATGGCAGCTATGGACTGTACCTGTGCGCCCAGCATGTATTTGTGTGTGTGTGTGTTATTGTGCGTGCGTGCGCGACACTGGGTGTTTTCAGTATAAGGGGAGTCGGCGAAAGGAAAAGAATGTCTACGGCCATACCACGTTGAAAATACCGGTTCTCGTCCGATCACCGAAGTCAAGCAACGTCGGGCGAGGTTAGTACTTGGATGGGTGACCGCCTGGGAATACCTCGTGCTTTAGACTTTTTTCTTTTCTTTTCTTTTCCTTTCTTTCCTTTTCATTTCATTTCTTTTCTTCTTCTTCTTTTCTTCTCTTTCTTTGTCTTCCTTGCTGCAAGGCTCAGTTCTTCTTCTGTGTTCGTCGCACAGAAAACAGGACAGTGCTGCGTAGATCTACGTTCTTTTTGATTATTCAACGGCTTCAGTCTATCTTCAAAGGTGTTTTTTTCTTTCTTCCCCGAACCCCTGACCCAGCATGCAATTGCGTATTTGCAGCCGCACGCAGGCAGACGCCCTAGATCCCTGATGGCAGCTATGGACTGTACCTGTGCGCCCAGCATGTATTTGTGTGTGTGTGTGTGTTATTGTGCGTGCGTGCGCGACACTGGGTGTTTTCAGTATAAGGGGAGTCGGCGAAAGGAAAAGAATGTCTACGGCCATACCACGTTGAAAATACCGGTTCTCGTCCGATCACCGAAGTCAAGCAACGTCGGGCGAGGTTAGTACTTGGATGGGTGACCGCCTGGGAATACCTCGTGCTGTAGACTTTTTTCTTTTCTTTTCTTTTCTTTTCTTTCCTTTTCATTTCATTTCTTTTCTTCTTCTTCTTCTTTTCTTCTCTTTCTTTGTCTTCCTTGCTGCAAGGCTCAGTTCTTCTTCAGTGTTCGTCGCACAGAAAACAGGACAGTGCTGCGTAGATCTACGTTCTTTTTGATTATTCAGCGGCTTCAGTCTATCTTCAAAGGTGTTTTTTTCTTTCTTCCCCGAACCCCTGACCCAGCATGCAATTGCGTATTTGCAGCCGCACGCAGGCAGACGCCCTAGATCCCTGATGGCAGCTATGGACTGTACCTGTGCGCCCAGCATGTATTTGTGTGTGTGTGTGTTATTGCGCGTGCGTGCGCGACACTGGGTGTTTTCAGTATAAGGGGAGTCGGCGAAAGGAAAAGAATGTCTACGGCCATACCACGTTGAAAATACCGGTTCTCGTCCGATCACCGAAGTCAAGCAACGTCGGGCGAGGTTAGTACTTGGATGGGTGACCGCCTGGGAATACCTCGTGCTGTAGACTTTTTTCTTTTCTTTTCTTTTCTTTTCTTTCCTTTTCATTTCATTTCTTTTCTTCTTCTTCTTCTTTTCTTCTCTTTCTTTGTCTTCCTTGCTGCAAGGCTCAGTTCTTCTTCAGTGTTCGTCGCACAGAAAACAGGACAGTGCTGCGTAGATCTACGTTCTTTTTGATTATTCAGCGGCTTCAGTCTATCTTCAAAGGTGTTTTTTTCTTTCTTCCCCGAACCCCTGACCCAGCATGCAATTGCGTATTTGCAGCCGCACGCAGGCAGACGCCCTAGATCCCTGATGGCAGCTATGGACTGTACCTGTGCGCCCAGCATGTATTTGTGTGTGTGTGTGTTATTGTGCGTGCGTGCGCGACACTGGGTGTTTTCAGTATAAGGGGAGTCGGCGAAAGGAAAAGAATGTCTACGGCCATACCACGTTGAAAATACCGGTTCTCGTCCGATCACCGAAGTCAAGCAACGTCGGGCGAGGTTAGTACTTGGATGGGTGACCGCCTGGGAATACCTCGTGCTGTAGACTTTTTTCTTTTCTTTTCTTTTCTTTTCTTTTCTTTCCTTTTCATTTCATTTCTTTTCTTCTTCTTCTTCTTTTCTTCTCTTTCTTTGTCTTCCTTGCTGCAAGGCTCAGTTCTTCTTCAGTGTTCGTCGCACAGAAAACAGGACAGTGCTGCGTAGATCTACGTTCTTTTTGATTATTCAGCGGCTTCAGTCTATCTTCAAAGGTGTTTTTTTCTTTCTTCCCCGAACCCCTGACCCAGCATGCAATTGCGTATTTGCAGCCGCACGCAGGCAGACGCCCTAGATCCCTGATGGCAGCTATGGACTGTACCTGTGCGCCCAGCATGTATTTGTGTGTGTGTGTGTTATTGTGCGTGCGTGCGCGACACTGGGTGTTTTCAGTATAAGGGGAGTCGGCGAAAGGAAAAGAATGTCTACGGCCATACCACGTTGAAAATACCGGTTCTCGTCCGGTCACCGAAGTCAAGCAACGTCGGGCGAGGTTAGTACTTGGATGGGTGACCGCCTGGGAATACCTCGTGCTGTAGACTTTTTTCTTTTCTTTTCTTTTCTTTTCTTTCCTTTTCATTTCATTTCTTTTCTTCTTCTTCTTCTTTTCTTCTCTTTCTTTGTCTTCCTTGCTGCAAGGCTCAGTTCTTCTTCAGTGTTCGTCGCACAGAAAACAGGACAGTGCTGCGTAGATCTACGTTCTTTTTGATTATCCAGCGGCTTCAGTCTATCTTCAAAGGTGTTTTTTTCTTTCTTCCCCGAACCCCTGACCCAGCATGCAATTGCGTATTTGCAGCCGCACGCAGGCAGACGCCCTAGATCCCTGATGGCAGCTATGGACTGTACCTGTGCGCCCAGCATGTATTTGTGTGTGTGTGTGTGTTATTGTGCGTGCGTGCGCGACACTGGGTGTTTTCAGTATAAGGGGAGTCGGCGAAAGGAAAAGAATGTCTACGGCCATACCACGTTGAAAATACCGGTTCTCGTCCGATCACCGAAGTCAAGCAACGTCGGGCGAGGTTAGTACTTGGATGGGTGACCGCCTGGGAATACCTCGTGCTGTAGACTTTTTTCTTTTCTTTTCTTTTCTTTTCTTTCCTTTTCATTTCATTTCTTTTCTTCTTCTTCTTCTTCTTTTCTTCTCTTTCTTTGTCTTCCTTGCTGCAAGGCTCAGTTCTTCTTCAGTGTTCGTCGCACAGAAAACAGGACAGTGCTGCGTAGATCTACGTTCTTTTTGATTATTCAGCGGCTTCAGTCTATCTTCAAAGGTGTTTTTTTCTTTCTTCCCCGAACCCCTGACCCAGCATGCAATTGCGTATTTGCAGCCGCACGCAGGCAGACGCCCTAGATCCCTGATGGCAGCTATGGACTGTACCTGTGCGCCCAGCATGTATTTGTGTGTGTGTGTTATTGTTTCATTTCTTTTCTTCTTCTTCTTCTTTTCTTCTCTTTCTTTGTCTTCCTTGCTGCAAGGCTCAGTTCTTCTTCAGTGTTCGTCGCACAGAAAACAGGACAGTAGATCTACGTTCTTTTTGATTATTCAGCGGCTTCAGTCTATCTTCAAAGGTGTTTTTTTCTTTCTTCCCCGAACCCCTGACCCAGCATGCAATTGCGTATTTGCAGCCGCACGCAGGCAGACGCCCTAGATCCCTGATGGCAGCTATGGACTGTACCTGTGCGCCCAGCATGTATTTGTGTGTGTGTGTGTTATTGTGCGTGCGTGCGCGACACTGGGTGTTTTCAGTATAAGGGGAGTCGGCGAAAGGAAAAGAATGTCTACGGCCATACCACGTTGAAAATACCGGTTCTCGTCCGATCACCGAAGTCAAGCAACGTCGGGCGAGGTTAGTACTTGGATGGGTGACCGCCTGGGAATACCTCGTGCTGTAGACTTTTTTCTTTTCTTTTCTTTTCTTTTCTTTCCTTTTCATTTCATTTCTTTTCTTCTTCTTCTTCTTTTCTTCTCTTTCTTTGTCTTCCTTGCTGCAAGGCTCAGTACTTCTTCAGTGTTCGTCGCACAGAAAACAGGACAGTGCTGCGTAGATCTACGTTCTTTTTGATTATTCAGCGGCTTCAGTCTATCTTCAAAGGTGTTTTTTTCTTTCTTCCCCGAACCCCTGACCCAGCATGCAATTGCGTATTTGCAGCCGCACGCAGGCAGACGCCCTAGATCCCTGATGGCAGCTATGGACTGTACCTGTGCGCCCAGCATGTATTTGTGTGTGTGTGTGTGTGTTATTGTGCGTGCGTGCGCGACACTGGGTGTTTTCAGTATAAGGGGAGTCGGCGAAAGGAAAAGAATGTCTACGGCCATACCACGTTGAAAATACCGGTTCTCGTCCGATCACCGAAGTCAAGTAACGTCGGGCGAGGTTAGTACTTGGATGGGTGACCGCCTGGGAATACCTCGTGCTGTAGACTTTTTTCTTTTCTTTTCTTTTCTTTTCTTTCCTTTTCATTTCATTTCTTTTCTTCTTCTTCTTCTTCTTTTCTTCTCTTTCTTTGTCTTCCTTGCTGCAAGGCTCAGTTCTTCTTCAGTGTTCGTCGCACAGAAAACAGGACAGTGCTGCGTAGATCTACGTTCTTTTTGATTATTCAGCGGCTTCAGTCTATCTTCAAAGGTGTTTTTTTCTTTCTTCCCCGAACCCCTGACCCAGCATGCAATTGCGTATTTGCAGCCGCACGCAGGCAGACGCCCTAGATCCCTGATGGCAGCTATGGACTGTACCTGTGCGCCCAGCATGTATTTGTGTGTGTGTGTGTTATTGTGCGTGCGTGCGCGACACTGGGTGTTTTCAGTATAAGGGGAGTCGGCGAAAGGAAAAGAATGTCTACGGCCATACCACGTTGAAAATACCGGTTCTCGTCCGGTCACCGAAGTCAAGCAACGTCGGGCGAGGTTAGTACTTGGATGGGTGACCGCCTGGGAATACCTCGTGCTGTAGACTTTTTTCTTTTCTTTTCTTTTCTTTTCTTTCCTTTTCATTTCATTTCTTTTCTTCTTCTTCTTCTTTTCTTCTCTTTCTTTGTCTTCCTTGCTGCAAGGCTCAGTTCTTCTTCAGTGTTCGTCGCACAGAAAACAGGACAGTGCTGCGTAGATCTACGTTCTTTTTGATTATCCAGCGGCTTCAGTCTATCTTCAAAGGTGTTTTTTTCTTTCTTCCCCGAACCCCTGACCCAGCATGCAATTGCGTATTTGCAGCCGCACGCAGGCAGACGCCCTAGATCCCTGATGGCAGCTATGGACTGTACCTGTGCGCCCAGCATGTATTTGTGTGTGTGTGTGTGTTATTGTGCGTGCGTGCGCGACACTGGGTGTTTTCAGTATAAGGGGAGTCGGCGAAAGGAAAAGAATGTCTACGGCCATACCACGTTGAAAATACCGGTTCTCGTCCGATCACCGAAGTCAAGCAACGTCGGGCGAGGTTAGTACTTGGATGGGTGACCGCCTGGGAATACCTCGTGCTGTAGACTTTTTTCTTTTCTTTTCTTTTCTTTTCTTTCCTTTTCATTTCATTTCTTTTCTTCTTCTTCTTCTTCTTTTCTTCTCTTTCTTTGTCTTCCTTGCTGCAAGGCTCAGTTCTTCTTCAGTGTTCGTCGCACAGAAAACAGGACAGTGCTGCGTAGATCTACGTTCTTTTTGATTATTCAGCGGCTTCAGTCTATCTTCAAAGGTGTTTTTTTCTTTCTTCCCCGAACCCCTGACCCAGCATGCAATTGCGTATTTGCAGCCGCACGCAGGCAGACGCCCTAGATCCCTGATGGCAGCTATGGACTGTACCTGTGCGCCCAGCATGTATTTGTGTGTGTGTGTTATTGTTTCATTTCTTTTCTTCTTCTTCTTCTTTTCTTCTCTTTCTTTGTCTTCCTTGCTGCAAGGCTCAGTTCTTCTTCAGTGTTCGTCGCACAGAAAACAGGACAGTAGATCTACGTTCTTTTTGATTATTCAGCGGCTTCAGTCTATCTTCAAAGGTGTTTTTTTCTTTCTTCCCCGAACCCCTGACCCAGCATGCAATTGCGTATTTGCAGCCGCACGCAGGCAGACGCCCTAGATCCCTGATGGCAGCTATGGACTGTACCTGTGCGCCCAGCATGTATTTGTGTGTGTGTGTGTTATTGTGCGTGCGTGCGCGACACTGGGTGTTTTCAGTATAAGGGGAGTCGGCGAAAGGAAAAGAATGTCTACGGCCATACCACGTTGAAAATACCGGTTCTCGTCCGATCACCGAAGTCAAGCAACGTCGGGCGAGGTTAGTACTTGGATGGGTGACCGCCTGGGAATACCTCGTGCTGTAGACTTTTTTCTTTTCTTTTCTTTTCTTTTCTTTCCTTTTCATTTCATTTCTTTTCTTCTTCTTCTTCTTTTCTTCTCTTTCTTTGTCTTCCTTGCTGCAAGGCTCAGTACTTCTTCAGTGTTCGTCGCACAGAAAACAGGACAGTGCTGCGTAGATCTACGTTCTTTTTGATTATTCAGCGGCTTCAGTCTATCTTCAAAGGTGTTTTTTTCTTTCTTCCCCGAACCCCTGACCCAGCATGCAATTGCGTATTTGCAGCCGCACGCAGGCAGACGCCCTAGATCCCTGATGGCAGCTATGGACTGTACCTGTGCGCCCAGCATGTATTTGTGTGTGTGTGTGTGTGTTATTGTGCGTGCGTGCGCGACACTGGGTGTTTTCAGTATAAGGGGAGTCGGCGAAAGGAAAAGAATGTCTACGGCCATACCACGTTGAAAATACCGGTTCTCGTCCGATCACCGAAGTCAAGTAACGTCGGGCGAGGTTAGTACTTGGATGGGTGACCGCCTGGGAATACCTCGTGCTGTAGACTTTTTTCTTTTCTTTTCTTTTCTTTTCTTTCCTTTTCATTTCATTTCTTTTCTTCTTCTTCTTCTTCTTTTCTTCTCTTTCTTTGTCTTCCTTGCTGCAAGGCTCAGTTCTTCTTCAGTGTTCGTCGCACAGAAAACAGGACAGTGCTGCGTAGATCTACGTTCTTTTTGATTATTCAGCGGCTTCAGTCTATCTTCAAAGGTGTTTTTTTCTTTCTTCCCCGAACCCCTGACCCAGCATGCAATTGCGTATTTGCAGCCGCACGCAGGCAGACGCCCTAGATCCCTGATGGCAGCTATGGACTGTACCTGTGCGCCCAGCATGTATTTGTGTGTGTGTGTTATTGTTTCATTTCTTTTCTTCTTCTTCTTCTTTTCTTCTCTTTCTTTGTCTTCCTTGCTGCAAGGCTCAGTTCTTCTTCAGTGTTCGTCGCACAGAAAACAGGACAGTAGATCTACGTTCTTTTTGATTATTCAGCGGCTTCAGTCTATCTTCAAAGGTGTTTTTTTCTTTCTTCCCCGAACCCCTGACCCAGCATGCAATTGCGTATTTGCAGCCGCACGCAGGCAGACGCCCTAGATCCCTGATGGCAGCTATGGACTGTACCTGTGCGCCCAGCATGTATTTGTGTGTGTGTGTGTGTTATTGTGCGTGCGTGCGCGACACTGGGTGTTTTCAGTATAAGGGGAGTCGGCGAAAGGAAAAGAATGTCTACGGCCATACCACGTTGAAAATACCGGTTCTCGTCCGATCACCGAAGTCAAGCAACGTCGGGCGAGGTTAGTACTTGGATGGGTGACCGCCTGGGAATACCTCGTGCTGTAGACTTTTTCTTTTCTTTTCTTTTCTTTTCTTTCCTTTTCATTCCATTTCTTTTCTTCTTCTTCTTCTTTTCTTCTCTTTCTTTGTCTTCCTTGCTGCAAGGCTCAGTTCTTCTTCAGTGTTCGTCGCACAGAAAACAGGACAGTGCTGCGTAGATCTACGTTCTTTTTGATTATTCATCGGCTTCAGTCTATCTTCAAAGGTGTTTTTTTCTTTCTTCCCCGAACCCCTGACCCAGCATGCAATTGCGTATTTGCAGCCGCACGCAGGCAGACGCCCTAGATCCCTGATGGCAGCTATGGACTGTACCTGTGCGCCCAGCATGTATTTGTGTGTGTGTGTGTGTGTTATTGTGCGTGCGTGCGCGACACTGGGTGTTTTCAGTATAAGGGGAGTCGGCGAAAGGAAAAGAATGTCTACGGCCATACCACGTTGAAAATACCGGTTCTCGTCCGATCACCGAAGTCAAGCAACGTCGGGCGAGGTTAGTACTTGGATGGGTGACCGCCTGGGAATACCTCGTGCTGTAGACTTTTTTCTTTTCTTTTCTTTTCCTTTCTTTCCTTTTCATTTCATTTCTTTTCTTCTTCTTCTTTTCTTCTCTTTCTTTGTCTTCCTTGCTGCAAGGCTCAGTTCTTCTTCTGTGTTCGTCGCACAGAAAACAGGACAGTGCTGCGTAGATCTACGTTCTTTTTGATTATTCAACGGCTTCAGTCTATCTTCAAAGGTGTTTTTTTCTTTCTTCCCCGAACCCCTGACCCAGCATGCAATTGCGTATTTGCAGCCGCACGCAGGCAGACGCCCTAGATCCCTGATGGCAGCTATGGACTGTACCTGTGCGCCCAGCATGTATTTGTGTGTGTGTGTGTGTGTTATTGTGCTTGCGTGCGCGACACTGGGTGTTTTCAGTATAAGGGGAGTCGGCGAAAGGAAAAGAATGTCTACGGCCATACCACGTTGAAAATACCGGTTCTCGTCCGATCACCGAAGTCAAGCAACGTCGGGCGAGGTTAGTACTTGGATGGGTGACCGCCTGGGAATACCTCGTGCTGTAGACTTTTTTCTTTTCTTTTCTTTTCTTTTCTTTCCTTTTCATTTCATTTCTTTTCTTCTTCTTCTTCTTTTCTTCTCTTTCTTTGTCTTCCTTGCTGCAAGGCTCAGTTCTTCTTCAGTGTTCGTCGCACAGAAAACAGGACAGTGCTGCGTAGATCTACGTTCTTTTTGATTATTCAGCGGCTTCAGTCTATCTTCAAAGGTGTTTTTTTCTTTCTTCCCCGAACCCCTGACCCAGCATGCAATTGCGTATTTGCAGCCGCACGCAGGCAGACGCCCTAGATCCCTGATGGCAGCTATGGACTGTACCTGTGCGCCCAGCATGTATTTGTGTGTTTGTGTGTTATTGCGCGTGCGTGCGCGACACTGGGTGTTTTCAGTATAAGGGAAGTCGGCGAAAGGAAAAGAATGTCTACGGCCATACCACGTTGAAAATACCGGTTCTCGTCCGATCACCGAAGTCAAGCAACGTCGGGCGAGGTTAGTACTTGGATGGGTGACCGCCTGGGAATACCTCGTGCTGTAGACTTTTTTCTTTTCTTTTCTTTTCTTTTCTTTCCTTTTCATTTCATTTCTTTTCTTCTTCTTCTTCTTTTCTTCTCTTTCTTTGTCTTCCTTGCTGCAAGGCTCAGTTCTTCTTCAGTGTTCGTCGCACAGAAAACAGGACAGTGCTGCGTAGATCTACGTTCTTTTTGATTATTCAGCGGCTTCAGTCTATCTTCAAAGGTGTTTTTTTCTTTCTTCCCCGAACCCCTGACCCAGCATGCAATTGCGTATTTGCAGCCGCACGCAGGCAGACGCCCTAGATCCCTGATGGCAGCTATGGACTGTACCTGTGCGCCCAGCATGTATTTGTGTGTGTGTGTGTTATTGTGCGTGCGTGCGCGACACTGGGTGTTTTCAGTATAAGGGGAGTCGGCGAAAGGAAAAGAATGTCTACGGCCATACCACGTTGAAAATACCGGTTCTCGTCCGATCACCGAAGTCAAGCAACGTCGGGCGAGGTTAGTACTTGGATGGGTGACCGCCTGGGAATACCTCGTGCTGTAGACTTTTTTCTTTTCTTTTCTTTTCTTTTCTTTCCTTTTCATTTCATTTCTTTTCTTCTTCTTCTTCTTTTCTTCTCTTTCTTTGTCTTCCTTGCTGCAAGGCTCAGTTCTTCTTCAGTGTTCGTCGCACAGAAAACAGGACAGTGCTGCGTAGATCTACGTTCTTTTTGATTATTCAGCGGCTTCAGTCTATCTTCAAAGGTGTTTTTTTCTTTCTTCCCCGAACCCCTGACCCAGCATGCAATTGCGTATTTGCAGCCGCACGCAGGCAGACGCCCTAGATCCCTGATGGCAGCTATGGACTGTACCTGTGCGCCCAGCATGTATTTGTGTGTGTGTGTGTTATTGTGCGTGCGTGCGCGACACTGGGTGTTTTCAGTATAAGGGGAGTCGGCGAAAGGAAAAGAATGTCTACGGCCATACCACGTTGAAAATACCGGTTCTCGTCCGATCACCGAAGTCAAGCAACGTCGGGCGAGGTTAGTACTTGGATGGGTGACCGCCTGGGAATACCTCGTGCTGTAGACTTTTTTCTTTTCTTTTCTTTTCTTTTCTTTCCTTTTCATTTCATTTCTTTTCTTCTTCTTCTTCTTTTCTTCTCTTTCTTTGTCTTCCTTGCTGCAAGGCTCAGTTCTTCTTCAGTGTTCGTCGCACAGAAAACAGGACAGTGCTGCGTAGATCTACGTTCTTTTTGATTATCCAGCGGCTTCAGTCTATCTTCAAAGGTGTTTTTTTCTTTCTTCCCCGAACCCCTGACCCAGCATGCAATTGCGTATTTGCAGCCGCACGCAGGCAGACGCCCTAGATCCCTGATGGCAGCTATGGACTGTACCTGTGCGCCCAGCATGTATTTGTGTGTGTGTGTGTGTTATTGTGCGTGCGTGCGCGACACTGGGTGTTTTCAGTATAAGGGGAGTCGGCGAAAGGAAAAGAATGTCTACGGCCATACCACGTTGAAAATACCGGTTCTCGTCCGATCACCGAAGTCAAGCAACGTCGGGCGAGGTTAGTACTTGGATGGGTGACCGCCTGGGAATACCTCGTGCTGTAGACTTTTTTCTTTTCTTTTCTTTTCTTTTCTTTCCTTTTCATTTCATTTCTTTTCTTCTTCTTCTTCTTCTTCTTTTCTTCTCTTTCTTTGTCTTCCTTGCTGCAAGGCTCAGTTCTTCTTCAGTGTTCGTCGCACAGAAAACAGGACAGTGCTGCGTAGATCTACGTTCTTTTTGATTATTCAGCGGCTTCAGTCTATCTTCAAAGGTGTTTTTTTCTTTCTTCCCCGAACCCCTGACCCAGCATGCAATTGCGTATTTGCAGCCGCACGCAGGCAGACGCCCTAGATCCCTGATGGCAGCTATGGACTGTACCTGTGCGCCCAGCATGTATTTGTGTGTGTGTGTGTTATTGTGCGTGCGTGCGCGACACTGGGTGTTTTCAGTATAAGGGGAGTCGGCGAAAGGAAAAGAATGTCTACGGCCATACCACGTTGAAAATACCGGTTCTCGTCCGATCACCGAAGTCAAGCAACGTCGGGCGAGGTTAGTACTTGGATGGGTGACCGCCTGGGAATACCTCGTGCTGTAGACTTTTTTCTTTTCTTTTCTTTTCTTTTCTTTCCTTTTCATTTCATTTCTTTTCTTCTTCTTCTTCTTTTCTTCTCTTTCTTTGTCTTCCTTGCTGCAAGGCTCAGTTCTTCTTCAGTGTTCGTCGCACAGAAAACAGGACAGTGCTGCGTAGATCTACGTTCTTTTTGATTATCCAGCGGCTTCAGTCTATCTTCAAAGGTGTTTTTTTCTTTCTTCCCCGAACCCCTGACCCAGCATGCAATTGCGTATTTGCAGCCGCACGCAGGCAGACGCCCTAGATCCCTGATGGCAGCTATGGACTGTACCTGTGCGCCCAGCATGTATTTGTGTGTGTGTGTGTGTTATTGTGCGTGCGTGCGCGACACTGGGTGTTTTCAGTATAAGGGGAGTCGGCGAAAGGAAAAGAATGTCTACGGCCATACCACGTTGAAAATACCGGTTCTCGTCCGATCACCGAAGTCAAGCAACGTCGGGCGAGGTTAGTACTTGGATGGGTGACCGCCTGGGAATACCTCGTGCTGTAGACTTTTTTCTTTTCTTTTCTTTTCTTTTCTTTCCTTTTCATTTCATTTCTTTTCTTCTTCTTCTTCTTCTTCTTTTCTTCTCTTTCTTTGTCTTCCTTGCTGCAAGGCTCAGTTCTTCTTCAGTGTTCGTCGCACAGAAAACAGGACAGTGCTGCGTAGATCTACGTTCTTTTTGATTATTCAGCGGCTTCAGTCTATCTTCAAAGGTGTTTTTTTCTTTCTTCCCCGAACCCCTGACCCAGCATGCAATTGCGTATTTGCAGCCGCACGCAGGCAGACGCCCTAGATCCCTGATGGCAGCTATGGACTGTACCTGTGCGCCCAGCATGTATTTGTGTGTGTGTGTGTTATTGTGCGTGCGTGCGCGACACTGGGTGTTTTCAGTATAAGGGGAGTCGGCGAAAGGAAAAGAATGTCTACGGCCATACCACGTTGAAAATACCGGTTCTCGTCCGATCACCGAAGTCAAGCAACGTCGGGCGAGGTTAGTACTTGGATGGGTGACCGCCTGGGAATACCTCGTGCTGTAGACTTTTTTCTTTTCTTTTCTTTTCTTTTCTTTCCTTTTCATTTCATTTCTTTTCTTCTTCTTCTTCTTTTCTTCTCTTTCTTTGTCTTCCTTGCTGCAAGGCTCAGTTCTTCTTCAGTGTTCGTCGCACAGAAAACAGGACAGTGCTGCGTAGATCTACGTTCTTTTTGATTATTCAGCGGCTTCAGTCTATCTTCAAAGGTGTTTTTTTCTTTCTTCCCCGAACCCCTGACCCAGCATGCAATTGCGTATTTGCAGCCGCACGCAGGCAGACGCCCTAGATCCCTGATGGCAGCTATGGACTGTACCTGTGCGCCCAGCATGTATTTGTGTGTGTGTGTGTTATTGTGCGTGCGTGCGCGACACTGGGTGTTTTCAGTATAAGGGGAGTCGGCGAAAGGAAAAGAATGTCTACGGCCATACCACGTTGAAAATACCGGTTCTCGTCCGATCACCGAAGTCAAGCAACGTCGGGCGAGGTTAGTACTTGGATGGGTGACCGCCTGGGAATACCTCGTGCTGTAGACTTTTTTCTTTTCTTTTCTTTTCTTTTCTTTCCTTTTCATTTCATTTCTTTTCTTCTTCTTCTTCTTTTCTTCTCTTTCTTTGTCTTCCTTGCTGCAAGGCTCAGTTCTTCTTCAGTGTTCGTCGCACAGAAAACAGGACAGTGCTGCGTAGATCTACGTTCTTTTTGATTATCCAGCGGCTTCAGTCTATCTTCAAAGGTGTTTTTTTCTTTCTTCCCCGAACCCCTGACCCAGCATGCAATTGCGTATTTGCAGCCGCACGCAGGCAGACGCCCTAGATCCCTGATGGCAGCTATGGACTGTACCTGTGCGCCCAGCATGTATTTGTGTGTGTGTGTGTGTTATTGTGCGTGCGTGCGCGACACTGGGTGTTTTCAGTATAAGGGGAGTCGGCGAAAGGAAAAGAATGTCTACGGCCATACCACGTTGAAAATACCGGTTCTCGTCCGATCACCGAAGTCAAGCAACGTCGGGCGAGGTTAGTACTTGGATGGGTGACCGCCTGGGAATACCTCGTGCTGTAGACTTTTTTCTTTTCTTTTCTTTTCTTTTCTTTTCTTTCCTTTTCATTTCATTTCTTTTCTTCTTCTTCTTCTTTTCTTCTCTTTCTTTGTCTTCCTTGCTGCAAGGCTCAGTTCTTCTTCAGTGTTCGTCGCACAGAAAACAGGACAGTGCTGCGTAGATCTACGTTCTTTTTGATTATTCAGCGGCTTCAGTCTATCTTCAAAGGTGTTTTTTTCTTTCTTCCCCGAACCCCTGACCCAGCATGCAATTGCGTATTTGCAGCCGCACGCAGGCAGACGCCCTAGATCCCTGATGGCAGCTATGGACTGTACCTGTGCGCCCAGCATGTATTTGTGTGTGTGTGTGTGTGTGTGTTATTGTGCGTGCGTGCGCGACACTGGGTGTTTTCAGTATAAGGGGAGTCGGCGAAAGGAAAAGAATGTCTACGGCCATACCACGTTGAAAATACCGGTTCTCGTCCGATCACCGAAGTCAAGCAACGTCGGGCGAGGTTAGTACTTGGATGGGTGACCGCCTGGGAATACCTCGTGCTGTAGACTTTTTTCTTTTCTTTTCTTTTCTTTTGTTTCCTTTTCATTTCATTTCTTTTCTTCTTCTTCTTCTTCTTTTCTTCTCTTTCTTTGTCTTCCTTGCTGCAAGGCTCAGTTCTTCTTCAGTGTTCGTCGCACAGAAAACAGGACAGTGCTGCGTAGATCCTTTCCCCTGCATGTGTGGCGTTCCCCAGGGCTCTGTTCTTGGTCCGCTGCTTTTTGTACTCTATGTTCGTTCGATCCAGTCCATTGTCTCCGAGTTTTGTGTGAAAGTTATTCAATTTGCTGACGATATTCTATTGTATGTTTGCGGTACGCAGAAGAATGCGCTTAGCAACTCCCTGTCTGCAGCTGTCTCAGCCATTAGTACCTGGCTGTCAAACCGCAATTTAATTCTAAATGCTCGGAAGACACAAGTGCTCTTCCTGTCTACGCCACATATTACTGACCACCAATTTGCAGTCTACTGCCATGGAGTGCAGCTCAAGCAAGTGACATGTGCAAAGTACCTTGGAATACATTTGGACCAGGATCTTTCTTGGAGCACTCAAGTTGATTCTATGGTCTCCAAACTAGCCAGTAAAATTGGTATTCTGTTCCGAAATCGACACAATATTCCGCTGACTTGCCGAGAAACCTTCGTAAAGTGCCTAGTGTTGCCAGATTTTCTATATGCATCAAATTGTTTTTCTGCTGGCCTTTCCTTAACCCAGTTAGGTAGGCTTGAACGAATGCTAAAGCGAGCTTTGCGTTCAGTGTACGATACTGGTTTTTGTAGCCCATCAAGCCCTTTATTTGCGAGACTTGGTCTAGATCGTTTGGCAACCATGTATTGCAAGAAATTACTGTATCTGACGTGGCGCTGTTTGGAAGGCCGCTGTAGTGTCACATTAAGTCAAATGTTCGAGCGTTTAAATAATGGTCTTGCAACGCGCAGCCTTGTATCACGCACTCTTAAGTTGCCCATGCTCAGAACTGCCTTTGCCCGTCATGGCGCTTCCTTCCAATGTGCTAAGCTGTGGAATGATTTGCACCCTCTAGCTCGCTGTGTGGATAACTCCGCCCGTTTTAAGAAACTGTTACCCCAATGCCTTGCTTTTTCACGCTAGTAATTATGACTTTCAGCTATGCAAAATGCGAACATGATCACCTATCCAATACCGGTAGTCTATTATTATATTAATTATTCATATCTTTTTGCATCTTTCCCTCGAGTGGGTCTATTGTTATTAGGCAATTGTCTGTTATAGTCACCACTATAAATAAAAATCCAATCCAATCCAATCCAAAAAAATCTACGTTCTTTTTGATTATTCAGCGGCTTCAGTCTATCTTCAAAGGTGTTTTTTTCTTTCTTCCCCGAACCCCTGACCCAGCATGCAATTGCGTATTTGCAGCCGCACGCAGGCAGACGCCCTAGATCCCTGATGGCAGCTATGGACTGTACCTGTGCGCCCAGCATGTATTTGTGTGTGTGTGTGTTATTGTGCGTGCGTGCGCGACACTGGGTGTTTTCAGTATAAGGGGAGTCGGCGAAAGGAAAAGAATGTCTACGGCCATACCACGTTGAAAATACCGGTTCTCGTCCGATCACCGAAGTCAAGCAACGTCGGGCGAGGTTAGTACTTGGATGGGTGACCGCCTGGGAATACCTCGTGCTGTAGACTTTTTTCTTTTCTTTTCTTTTCTTTTCTTTTCTTTCCTTTTCATTTCATTTCTTTTCTTCTTCTTCTTCTTTTCTTCTCTTTCTTTGTCTTCCTTGCTGCAAGGCTCAGTTCTTCTTCAGTGTTCGTCGCACAGAAAACAGGACAGTGCTGCGTAGATCTACGTTCTTTTTGATTATTCAGCGGCTTCAGTCTATCTTCAAAGGTGTTTTTTTCTTTCTTCCCCGAACCCCTGACCCAGCATGCAATTGCGTATTTGCAGCCGCACGCAGGCAGACGCCCTAGATCCCTGATGGCAGCTATGGACTGTACCTGTGCGCCCAGCATGTATTTGTGTGTGTGTGTTATTGCGCGTGCGTGCGCGACACTGGGTGTTTTCAGTATAAGGGGAGTCGGCGAAAGGAAAAGAATGTCTACGGCCATACCACGTTGAAAATACCGGTTCTCGTCCGATCACCGAAGTCAAGCAACGTCGGGCGAGGTTAGTACTTGGATGGGTGACCGCCTGGGAATACCTCGTGCTGTAGACTTTTTTCTTTTCTTTTCTTTCCTTTTCATTTCATTTCTTTTCTTCTTCTTCTTTTCTTCTCTTTCTTTGTCTTCCTTGCTGCAAGGCTCAGTTCTTCTTCAGTGTTCGTCGCACAGAAAACAGGACAGTGCTGCGTAGATCTACGTTCTTTTTGATTATTCAGCGGCTTCAGTCTATCTTCAAAGGTGTTTTTTTCTTTCTTCCCCGAACCCCTGACCCAGCATGCAATTGCGTATTTGCAGCCGCACGCAGGCAGACGCCCTAGATCCCTGATGGCAGCTATGGACTGTACCTGTGCGCCCAGCATGTATTTGTGTGTGTGTGTGTGTGTTATTGTGCGTGCGTGCGCGACACTGGGTGTTTTCAGTATAAGGGGAGTCGGCGAAAGGAAAAGAATGTCTACGGCCATACCACGTTGAAAATACCGGTTCTCGTCCGATCACCGAAGTCAAGCAACGTCGGGCGAGGTTAGTACTTGGATGGGTGACCGCCTGGGAATACCTCGTGCTGTAGACTTTTTTCTTTTCTTTTCTTTTCTTTTCTTTCCTTTTCATTTCATTTCTTTTCTTCTTCTTCTTCTTTTCTTCTCTTTCTTTGTCTTCCTTGCTGCAAGGCTCAGTTCTTCTTCAGTGTTCGTCGCACAGAAAACAGGACAGTGCTGCGTAGATCTACGTTCTTTTTGATTATTCAGCGGCTTCAGTCTATCTTCAAAGGTGTTTTTTTCTTTCTTCCCCGAACCCCTGACCCAGCATGCAATTGCGTATTTGCAGCCGCACGCAGGCAGACGCCCTAGATCCCTGATGGCAGCTATGGACTGTACCTGTGCGCCCAGCATGTATTTGTGTGTGTGTGTGTTATTGTGCGTGCGTGCGCGACACTGGGTGTTTTCAGTATATTGGGAGTCGGCGAAAGGAAAAGAATGTCTACGGCCATACCACGTTGAAAATACCGGTTCTCGTCCGATCACCGAAGTCAAGCAACGTCGGGCGAGGTTAGTACTTGGATGGGTGACCGCCTGGGAATACCTCGTGCTGTAGACTTTTTTCTTTTCTTTTCTTTTCTTTTCTTTCCTTTTCATTTCATTTCTTTTCTTCTTCTTCTTCTTCTTTTCTTCTCTTTCTTTGTCTTCCTTGCTGCAAGGCTCAGTTCTTCTTCAGTGTTCGTCGCACAGAAAACAGGACAGTGCTGCGTAGATCTACGTTCTTTTTGATTATTCAGCGGCTTCAGTCTATCTTCAAAGGTGTTTTTTTCTTTCTTCCCCGAACCCCTGACCCAGCATGCAATTGCGTATTTGCAGCCGCACGCAGGCAGACGCCCTAGATCCCTGATGGCAGCTATGGACTGTACCTGTGCGCCCAGCATGTATTTGTGTGTGTGTGTGTGTGTTATTGTGCGTGCGTGCGCGACACTGGGTGTTTTCAGTATAAGGGGAGTCGGCGAAAGGAAAAGAATGTCTACGGCCATACCACGTTGAAAATACCGGTTCTCGTCCGATCACCGAAGTCAAGCAACGTCGGGCGAGGTTAGTACTTGGATGGGTGACCGCCTGGGAATACCTCGTGCTGTAGACTTTTTTCTTTTCTTTTCTTTTCTTTTCTTTCCTTTTCATTTCATTTCTTTTCTTCTTCTTCTTCTTTTCTTCTCTTTCTTTGTCTTCCTTGCTGCAAGGCTCAGTTCTTCTTCAGTGTTCGTCGCACAGAAAACAGGACAGTGCTGCGTAGATCTACGTTCTTTTTGATTATTCAGCGGCTTCAGTCTATCTTCAAAGGTGTTTTTTTCTTTCTTCCCCGAACCCCTGACCCAGCATGCAATTGCGTATTTGCAGCCGCACGCAGGCAGACGCCCTAGATCCCTGATGGCAGCTATGGACTGTACCTGTGCGCCCAGCATGTATTTGTGTGTGTGTGTTATTGCGCGTGCGTGCGCGACACTGGGTGTTTTCAGTATAAGGGGAGTCGGCGAAAGGAAAAGAATGTCTACGGCCATACCACGTTGAAAATACCGGTTCTCGTCCGATCACCGAAGTCAAGCAACGTCGGGCGAGGTTAGTACTTGGATGGGTGACCGCCTGGGAATACCTCGTGCTGTAGACTTTTTTCTTTTCTTTTCTTTTCTTTTCTTTCCTTTTCATTTCATTTCTTTTCTTCTTCTTCTTCTTTTCTTCTCTTTCTTTGTCTTCCTTGCTGCAAGGCTCAGTTCTTCTTCAGTGTTCGTCGCACAGAAAACAGGACAGTGCTGCGTAGATCTACGTTCTTTTTGATTATTCAGCGGCTTCAGTCTATCTTCAAAGGTGTTTTTTTCTTTCTTCCCCGAACCCCTGACCCAGCATGCAATTGCGTATTTGCAGCCGCACGCAGGCAGACGCCCTAGATCCCTGATGGCAGCTATGGACTGTACCTGTGCGCCCAGCATGTATTTGTGTGTGTGTGTGTGTGTTATTGTGCGTGCGTGCGCGACACTGGGTGTTTTCAGTATAAGGGGAGTCGGCGAAAGGAAAAGAATGTCTACGGCCATACCACGTTGAAAATACCGGTTCTCGTCCGATCACCGAAGTCAAGCAACGTCGGGCGAGGTTAGTACTTGGATGGGTGACCGCCTGGGAATACCTCGTGCTGTAGACTTTTTTCTTTTCTTTTCTTTTCTTTTCTTTCCTTTTCATTTCATTTCTTTTCTTCTTCTTCTTCTTCTTTTCTTCTCTTTCTTTGTCTTCCTTGCTGCAAGGCTCAGTTCTTCTTCAGTGTTCGTCGCACAGAAAACAGGACAGTGCTGCGTAGATCTACGTTCTTTTTGATTATTCAGCGGCTTCAGTCTATCTTCAAAGGTGTTTTTTTCTTTCTTCCCCGAACCCCTGACCCAGCATGCAATTGCGTATTTGCAGCCGCACGCAGGCAGACGCCCTAGATCCCTGATGGCAGCTATGGACTGTACCTGTGCGCCCAGCATGTATTTGTGTGTGTGTGTGTGTGTTATTGTGCGTGCGTGCGCGACACTGGGTGTTTTCAGTATAAGGGGAGTCGGCGAAAGGAAAAGAATGTCTACGGCCATACCACGTTGAAAATACCGGTTCTCGTCCGATCACCGAAGTCAAGCAACGTCGGGCGAGGTTAGTACTTGGATGGGTGACCGCCTGGGAATACCTCGTGCTGTAGACTTTTTTCTTTTCTTTTCTTTTCTTTTCTTTCCTTTTCATTTCATTTCTTTTCTTCTTCTTCTTCTTTTCTTCTCTTTCTTTGTCTTCCTTGCTGCAAGGCTCAGTTCTTCTTCAGTGTTCGTCGCACAGAAAACAGGACAGTGCTGCGTAGATCTACGTTCTTTTTGATTATTCAGCGGCTTCAGTCTATCTTCAAAGGTGTTTTTTTCTTTCTTCCCCGAACCCCTGACCCAGCATGCAATTGCGTATTTGCAGCCGCACGCAGGCAGACGCCCTAGATCCCTGATGGCAGCTATGGACTGTACCTGTGCGCCCAGCATGTATTTGTGTGTGTGTGTGTTATTGTGCGTGCGTGCGCGACACTGGGTGTTTTCAGTATATTGGGAGTCGGCGAAAGGAAAAGAATGTCTACGGCCATACCACGTTGAAAATACCGGTTCTCGTCCGATCACCGAAGTCAAGCAACGTCGGGCGAGGTTAGTACTTGGATGGGTGACCGCCTGGGAATACCTCGTGCTGTAGACTTTTTTCTTTTCTTTTCTTTTCTTTTCTTTCCTTTTCATTTCATTTCTTTTCTTCTTCTTCTTCTTCTTTTCTTCTCTTTCTTTGTCTTCCTTGCTGCAAGGCTCAGTTCTTCTTCAGTGTTCGTCGCACAGAAAACAGGACAGTGCTGCGTAGATCTACGTTCTTTTTGATTATTCAGCGGCTTCAGTCTATCTTCAAAGGTGTTTTTTTCTTTCTTCCCCGAACCCCTGACCCAGCATGCAATTGCGTATTTGCAGCCGCACGCAGGCAGACGCCCTAGATCCCTGATGGCAGCTATGGACTGTACCTGTGCGCCCAGCATGTATTTGTGTGTGTGTGTGTGTGTTATTGTGCGTGCGTGCGCGACACTGGGTGTTTTCAGTATAAGGGGAGTCGGCGAAAGGAAAAGAATGTCTACGGCCATACCACGTTGAAAATACCGGTTCTCGTCCGATCACCGAAGTCAAGCAACGTCGGGCGAGGTTAGTACTTGGATGGGTGACCGCCTGGGAATACCTCGTGCTGTAGACTTTTTTCTTTTCTTTTCTTTTCTTTTCTTTCCTTTTCATTTCATTTCTTTTCTTCTTCTTCTTCTTTTCTTCTCTTTCTTTGTCTTCCTTGCTGCAAGGCTCAGTTCTTCTTCAGTGTTCGTCGCACAGAAAACAGGACAGTGCTGCGTAGATCTACGTTCTTTTTGATTATTCAGCGGCTTCAGTCTATCTTCAAAGGTGTTTTTTTCTTTCTTCCCCGAACCCCTGACCCAGCATGCAATTGCGTATTTGCAGCCGCACGCAGGCAGACGCCCTAGATCCCTGATGGCAGCTATGGACTGTACCTGTGCGCCCAGCATGTATTTGTGTGTGTGTGTGTGTTATTGTGCGTGCGTGCGCGACACTGGGTGTTTTCAGTATAAGGGGAGTCGGCGAAAGGAAAAGAATGTCTACGGCCATACCACGTTGAAAATACCGGTTCTCGTCCGATCACCGAAGTCAAGCAACGTCGGGCGAGGTTAGTACTTGGATGGGTGACCGCCTGGGAATACCTCGTGCTGTAGACTTTTTTTCTTTTCTTTTCTTTTCTTTTCTTTCCTTTTCATTTCATTTCATTTCTTTTCTTCTTCTTCTTCTTTTCTTCTCTTTCTTTGTCTTCCTTGCTGCAAGGCTCAGTTCTTCTTCAGTGTTCGTCGCACAGAAAACAGGACAGTGCTGCGTAGATCTACGTTCTTTTTGATTATTCAGCGGCTTCAGTCTATCTTCAAAGGTGTTTTTTTCTTTCTTCCCCGAACCCCCGACCCAGCATGCAATTGCGTATTTGCAGCCGCACGCAGGCAGACGCCCTAGATCCCTGATGGCAGCTATGGACTGTACCTGTGCGCCCAGCATGTATTTGTGTGTGTGTGTGTTATTGTGCGTGCGTGCGCGACACTGGGTGTTTTCAGTATAAGGGGAGTCGGCGAAAGGAAAAGAATGTCTACGGCCATACCACGTTGAAAATACCGGTTCTCGTCCGATCACCGAAGTCAAGCAACGTCGGGCGAGGTTAGTACTTGGATGGGTGACCGCCTGGGAATACCTCGTGCTGTAGACTTTTTTCTTTTCTTTTCTTTTCTTTTCTTTCCTTTTCATTTCATTTCTTTTCTTCTTCTTCTTCTTCTTTTCTTCTCTTTCTTTGTCTTCCTTGCTGCAAGGCTCAGTTCTTCTTCAGTGTTCGTCGCACAGAAAACAGGACAGTGCTGCGTAGATCTACGTTCTTTTTGATTATTCAGCGGCTTCAGTCTATCTTCAAAGGTGTTTTTTTCTTTCTTCCCCGAACCCCTGACCCAGCATGCAATTGCGTATTTGCAGCCGCACGCAGGCAGACGCCCTAGATCCCTGATGGCAGCTATGGACTGTACCTGTGCGCCCAGCATGTATTTGTGTGTGTGTGTGTGTTATTGTGCGTGCGTGCGCGACACTGGGTGTTTTCAGTATAAGGGGAGTCGGCGAAAGGAAAAGAATGTCTACAGCCATACCACGTTGAAAATACCGGTTCTCGTCCGATCACCGAAGTCAAGCAACGTCGGGCGAGGTTAGTACTTGGATGGGTGACCGCCTGGGAATACCTCGTGCTGTAGACTTTTTTCTTTTCTTTTCTTTTCTTTTCTTTCCTTTTCATTTCATTTCTTTTCTTCTTCTTCTTCTTCTTTTCTTCTCTTTCTTTGTCTTCCTTGCTGCAAGGCTCAGTTCTTCTTCAGTGTTCGTCGCACAGAAAACAGGACAGTGCTGCGTAGATCTACGTTCTTTTTGATTATTCAGCGGCTTCAGTCTATCTTCAAAGGTGTTTTTTTCTTTCTTCCCCGAACCCCTGACCCAGCATGCAATTGCGTATTTGCAGCCGCACGCAGGCAGACGCCCTAGATCCCTGATGGCAGCTATGGACTGTACCTGTGCGCCCAGCATGTATTTGTGTGTGTGTGTGTGTTATTGTGCGTGCGTGCGCGACACTGGGTGTTTTCAGTATAAGGGGAGTCGGCGAAAGGAAAAGAATGTCTACGGCCATACCACGTTGAAAATACCGGTTCTCGTCCGATCACCGAAGTCAAGCAACGTCGGGCGAGGTTAGTACTTGGATGGGTGACCGCCTGGGAATACCTCGTGCTGTAGACTTTTTTCTTTTCTTTTCTTTTCTTTTCTTTCCTTTTCATTTCATTTCTTTTCTTCTTCTTCTTCTTCTTCTTTTCTTCTCTTTCTTTGTCTTCCTTGCTGCAAGGCTCAGTTCTTCTTCAGTGTTCGTCGCACAGAAAACAGGACAGTGCTGCGTAGATCTACGTTCTTTTTGATTATTCAGCGGCTTCAGTCTATCTTCAAAGGTGTTTTTTTCTTTCTTCCCCGAACCCCTGACCCAGCATGCAATTGCGTATTTGCAGCCGCACGCAGGCAGACGCCCTAGATCCCTGATGGCAGCTATGGACTGTACCTGTGCGCCCAGCATGTATTTGTGTGTGTGTGTTATTGCGCGTGCGTGCGCGACACTGGGTGTTTTCAGTATAAGGGGAGTCGGCGAAAGGAAAAGAATGTCTACGGCCATACCACGTTGAAAATACCGGTTCTCGTCCGATCACCGAAGTCAAGCAACGTCGGGCGAGGTTAGTACTTGGATGGGTGACCGCCTGGGAATACCTCGTGCTGTAGACTTTTTTCTTTTCTTTTCTTTTCTTTTCTTTCCTTTTCATTTCATTTCTTTTCTTCTTCTTCTTCTTCTTCTTTTCTTCTCTTTCTTTGTCTTCCTTGCTGCAAGGCTCAGTTCTTCTTCAGTGTTCGTCGCACAGAAAACAGGACAGTGCTGCGTAGATCTACGTTCTTTTTGATTATTCAGCGGCTTCAGTCTATCTTCAAAGGTGTTTTTTTCTTTCTTCCCCGAACCCCTGACCCAGCATGCAATTGCGTATTTGCAGCCGCACGCAGGCAGACGCCCTAGATCCCTGATGGCAGCTATGGACTGTACCTGTGCGCCCAGCATGTATTTGTGTGTGTGTGTTATTGCGCGTGCGTGCGCGACACTGGGTGTTTTCAGTATAAGGGGAGTCGGCGAAAGGAAAAGAATGTCTACGGCCATACCACGTTGAAAATACCGGTTCTCGTCCGATCACCGAAGTCAAGCAACGTCGGGCGAGGTTAGTACTTGGATGGGTGACCGCCTGGGAATACCTCGTGCTGTAGACTTTTTTCTTTTCTTTTCTTTTCTTTCCTTTTCATTTCATTTCTTTTCTTCTTCTTCTTCTTTTCTTCTCTTTCTTTGTCTTCCTTGCTGCAAGGCTCAGTTCTTCTTCAGTGTTCGTCGCACAGAAAACAGGACAGTGCTGCGTAGATCTACGTTCTTTTTGATTATTCAGCGGCTTCAGTCTATCTTCAAAGGTGTTTTTTTCTTTCTTCCCCGAACCCCTGACCCAGCATGCAATTGCGTATTTGCAGCCGCACGCAGGCAGACGCCCTAGATCCCTGATGGCAGCTATGGACTGTACCTGTGCGCCCAGCATGTATTTGTGTGTGTGTGTGTGTGTTATTGTGCGTGCGTGCGCGACACTGGGTGTTTTCAGTATAAGGGGAGTCGGCGAAAGGAAAAGAATGTCTACGGCCATACCACGTTGAAAATACCGGTTCTCGTCCGATCACCGAAGTCAAGCAACGTCGGGCGAGGTTAGTACTTGGATGGGTGACCGCCTGGGAATACCTCGTGCTGTAGACTTTTTTCTTTTCTTTTCTTTTCTTTTCTTTCCTTTTCATTTCATTTCTTTTCTTCTTCTTCTTCTTCTTTTCTTCTCTTTCTTTGTCTTCCTTGCTGCAAGGCTCAGTTCTTCTTCAGTGTTCGTCGCACAGAAAACAGGACAGTGCTGCGTAGATCTACGTTCTTTTTGATTATTCAGCGGCTTCAGTCTATCTTCAAAGGTGTTTTTTTCTTTCTTCCCCGAACCCCTGACCCAGCATGCAATTGCGTATTTGCAGCCGCACGCAGGCAGACGCCCTAGATCCCTGATGGCAGGTATGGACTGTACCTGTGCGCCCAGCATGTATTTGTGTGTGTGTGTGTTATTGTGCGTGCGTGCGCGACACTGGGTGTTTTCAGTATATTGGGAGTCGGCGAAAGGAAAAGAATGTCTACGGCCATACCACGTTGAAAATACCGGTTCTCGTCCGATCACCGAAGTCAAGCAACGTCGGGCGAGGTTAGTACTTGGATGGGTGACCGCCTGGGAATACCTCGTGCTGTAGACTTTTTTCTTTTCTTTTCTTTTCTTTTCTTTCCTTTTCATTTCATTTCTTTTCTTCTTCTTCTTCTTCTTTTCTTCTCTTTCTTTGTCTTCCTTGCTGCAAGGCTCAGTTCTTCTTCAGTGTTCGTCGCACAGAAAACAGGACAGTGCTGCGTAGATCTACGTTCTTTTTGATTATTCAGCGGCTTCAGTCTATCTTCAAAGGTGTTTTTTTCTTTCTTCCCCGAACCCCTGACCCAGCATGCAATTGCGTATTTGCAGCCGCACGCAGGCAGACGCCCTAGATCCCTGATGGCAGCTATGGACTGTACCTGTGCGCCCAGCATGTATTTGTGTGTGTGTGTTATTGCGCGTGCGTGCGCGACACTGGGTGTTTTCAGTATAAGGGGAGTCGGCGAAAGGAAAAGAATGTCTACGGCCATACCACGTTGAAAATACCGGTTCTCGTCCGATCACCGAAGTCAAGCAACGTCGGGCGAGGTTAGTACTTGGATGGGTGACCGCCTGGGAATACCTCGTGCTGTAGACTTTTTTCTTTTCTTTTCTTTTCTTTTCTTTCCTTTTCATTTCATTTCTTTTCTTCTTCTTCTTCTTTTCTTCTCTTTCTTTGTCTTCCTTGCTGCAAGGCTCAGTTCTTCTTCAGTGTTCGTCGCACAGAAAACAGGACAGTGCTGCGTAGATCTACGTTCTTTTTGATTATTCAGCGGCTTCAGTCTATCTTCAAAGGTGTTTTTTTCTTTCTTCCCCGAACCCCTGACCCAGCATGCAATTGCGTATTTGCAGCCGCACGCAGGCAGACGCCCTAGATCCCTGATGGCAGCTATGGACTGTACCTGTGCGCCCAGCATGTATTTGTGTGTGTGTGTGTGTGTGTTATTGTGCGTGCGTGCGCGACACTGGGTGTTTTCAGTATAAGGGGAGTCGGCGAAAGGAAAAGAATGTCTATGGCCATACCACGTTGAAAATACCGGTTCTCGTCCGATCACCGAAGTCAAGCAACGTCGGGCGAGGTTAGTACTTGGATGGGTGACCGCCTGGGAATACCTCGTGCTGTAGACTTTTTTCTTTTCTTTTCTTTTCTTTTCTTTCCTTTTCATTTCATTTCTTTTCTTCTTCTTCTTCTTCTTTTCTTCTCTTTCTTTGTCTTCCTTGCTGCAAGGCTCAGTTCTTCTTCAGTGTTCGTCGCACAGAAAACAGGACAGTGCTGCGTAGATCTACGTTCTTTTTGATTATTCAGCGGCTTCAGTCTATCTTCAAAGGTGTTTTTTTCTTTCTTCCCCGAACCCCTGACCCAGCATGCAATTGCGTATTTGCAGCCGCACGCAGGCAGACGCCGTAGATCCCTGATGGCAGCTATGGACTGTACCTGTGCGCCCAGCATGTATTTGTGTGTGTGTGTGTTATTGTGCGTGCGTGCGCGACACTGGGTGTTTTCAGTATAAGGGGAGTCGGCGAAAGGAAAAGAATGTCTACGGCCATACCACGTTGAAAATACCGGTTCTCGTCCGATCACCGAAGTCAAGCAACGTCGGGCGAGGTTAGTACTTGGATGGGTGACCGCCTGGGAATACCTCGTGCTGTAGACTTTTTTCTTTTCTTTTCTTTTCTTTTCTTTCCTTTTCATTTCATTTCTTTTCTTCTTCTTCTTCTTCTTCTTTTCTTCTCTTTCTTTGTCTTCCTTGCTGCAAGGCTCAGTTCTTCTTCAGTGTTCGTCGCACAGAAAACAGGACAGTGCTGCGTAGATCTACGTTCTTTTTGATTATTCAGCGGCTTCAGTCTATCTTCAAAGGTGTTTTTTTCTTTCTTCCCCGAACCCCTGACCCAGCATGCAATTGCGTATTTGCAGCCGCACGCAGGCAGACGCCCTAGATCCCTGATGGCAGCTATGGACTGTACCTGTGCGCCCAGCATGTATTTGTGTGTGTGTGTGTGTTATTGCGCGTGCGTGCGCGACACTGGGTGTTTTCAGTATAAGGGGAGTCGGCGAAAGGAAAAGAATGTCTACGGCCATACCACGTTGAAAATACCGGTTCTCGTCCGATCACCGAAGTCAAGCAACGTCGGGCGAGGTTAGTACTTGGATGGGTGACCGCCTGGGAATACCTCGTGCTGTAGACTTTTTTCTTTTCTTTTCTTTTCTTTCCTTTTCATTTCATTTCTTTTCTTCTTCTTCTTCTTTTCTTCTCTTTCTTTGTCTTCCTTGCTGCAAGGCTCAGTTCTTCTTCAGTGTTCGTCGCACAGAAAACAGGACAGTGCTGCGTAGATCTACGTTCTTTTTGATTATTCAGCGGCTTCAGTCTATCTTCAAAGGTGTTTTTTTCTTTCTTCCCCGAACCCCTGACCCAGCATGCAATTGCGTATTTGCAGCCGCACGCAGGCAGACGCCCTAGATCCCTGATGGCAGCTATGGACTGTACCTGTGCGCCCAGCATGTATTTGTGTGTGTGTGTGTGTGTGTGTGTGTGTGTTATTGTGCGTGCGTGCGCGACACTGGGTGTTTTCAGTATAAGGGGAGTCGGCGAAAGGAAAAGAATGTCTACGGCCATACCACGTTGAAAATACCGGTTCTCGTCCGATCACCGAAGTCAAGCAACGTCGGGCGAGGTTAGTACTTGGATGGGTGACCGCCTGGGAATACCTCGTGCTGTAGACTTTTTTCTTTTCTTTTCTTTTCTTTTCTTTCCTTTTCATTTCATTTCTTTTCTTCTTCTTCTTCTTCTTCTTTTCTTCTCTTTCTTTGTCTTCCTTGCTGCAAGGCTCAGTTCTTCTTCAGTGTTCGTCGCACAGAAAACAGGACAGTGCTGCGTAGATCTACGTTCTTTTTGATTATTCAGCGGCTTCAGTCTATCTTCAAAGGTGTTTTTTTCTTTCTTCCCCGAACCCCTGACCCAGCATGCAATTGCGTATTTGCAGCCGCACGCAGGCAGACGCCCTAGATCCCTGATGGCAGCTATGGACTGTACCTGTGCGCCCAGCATGTATTTGTGTGTGTGTGTGTTATTGTGCGTGCGTGCGCGACACTGGGTGTTTTCAGTATAAGGGGAGTCGGCGAAAGGAAAAGAATGTCTACGGCCATACCACGTTGAAAATACCGGTTCTCGTCCGATCACCGAAGTCAAGCAACGTCGGGCGAGGTTAGTACTTGGATGGGTGACCGCCTGGGAATACCTCGTGCTGTAGACTTTTTTCTTTTCTTTTCTTTTCTTTTCTTTCCTTTTCATTTCATTTCTTTTCTTCTTCTTCTTCTTCTTTTCTTCTCTTTCTTTGTCTTCCTTGCTGCAAGGCTCAGTTCTTCTTCAGTGTTCGTCGCACAGAAAACAGGACAGTGCTGCGTAGATCTACGTTCTTTTTGATTATTCAGCGGCTTCAGTCTATCTTCAAAGGTGTTTTTTTCTTTCTTCCCCGAACCCCTGACCCAGCATGCAATTGCGTATTTGCAGCCGCACGCAGGCAGACGCCCTAGATCCCTGATGGCAGCTATGGACTGTACCTGTGCGCCCAGCATGTATTTGTGTGTGTGTGTGTTATTGTGCGTGCGTGCGCGACACTGGGTGTTTTCAGTATATTGGGAGTCGGCGAAAGGAAAAGAATGTCTACGGCCATACCACGTTGAAAATACCGGTTCTCGTCCGATCACCGAAGTCAAGCAACGTCAGGCGAGGTTAGTACTTGGATGGGTGACCGCCTGGGAATACCTCGTGCTGTAGACTTTTTTCTTTTCTTTTCTTTTCTTTTCTTTCCTTTTCATTTCATTTCTTTTCTTCTTCTTCTTCTTCTTTTCTTCTCTTTCTTTGTCTTCCTTGCTGCAAGGCTCAGTTCTTCTTCAGTGTTCGTCGCACAGAAAACAGGACAGTGCTGCGTAGATCTACGTTCTTTTTGATTATTCAGCGGCTTCAGTCTATCTTCAAAGGTGTTTTTTTCTTTCTTCCCCGAACCCCTGACCCAGCATGCAATTGCGTATTTGCAGCCGCACGCAGGCAGACGCCCTAGATCCCTGATGGCAGCTATGGACTGTACCTGTGCGCCCAGCATGTATTTGTGTGTGTGTGTGTGTTATTGCGCGTGCGTGCGCGACACTGGGTGTTTTCAGTATAAGGGGAGTCGGCGAAAGGAAAAGAATGTCTACGGCCATACCACGTTGAAAATACCGGTTCTCGTCCGATCACCGAAGTCAAGCAACGTCGGGCGAGGTTAGTACTTGGATGGGTGACCGCCTGGGAATACCTCGTGCTGTAGACTTTTTTCTTTTCTTTTCTTTTCTTTCCTTTTCATTTCATTTCTTTTCTTCTTCTTCTTCTTTTCTTCTCTTTCTTTGTCTTCCTTGCTGCAAGGCTCAGTTCTTCTTCAGTGTTCGTCGCACAGAAAACAGGACAGTGCTGCGTAGATCTACGTTCTTTTTGATTATTCAGCGGCTTCAGTCTATCTTCAAAGGTGTTTTTTTCTTTCTTCCCCGAACCCCTGACCCAGCATGCAATTGCGTATTTGCAGCCGCACGCAGGCAGACGCCCTAGATCCCTGATGGCAGCTATGGACTGTACCTGTGCGCCCAGCATGTATTTGTGTGTGTGTGTGTGTGTGTGTGTGTGTGTTATTGTGCGTGCGTGCGCGACACTGGGTGTTTTCAGTATAAGGGGAGTCGGCGAAAGGAAAAGAATGTCTACGGCCATACCACGTTGAAAATACCGGTTCTCGTCCGATCACCGAAGTCAAGCAACGTCGGGCGAGGTTAGTACTTGGATGGGTGACCGCCTGGGAATACCTCGTGCTGTAGACTTTTTTCTTTTCTTTTCTTTTCTTTTCTTTCCTTTTCATTTCATTTCTTTTCTTCTTCTTCTTCTTCTTCTTTTCTTCTCTTTCTTTGTCTTCCTTGCTGCAAGGCTCAGTTCTTCTTCAGTGTTCGTCGCACAGAAAACAGGACAGTGCTGCGTAGATCTACGTTCTTTTTGATTATTCAGCGGCTTCAGTCTATCTTCAAAGGTGTTTTTTTCTTTCTTCCCCGAACCCCTGACCCAGCATGCAATTGCGTATTTGCAGCCGCACGCAGGCAGACGCCCTAGATCCCTGATGGCAGCTATGGACTGTACCTGTGCGCCCAGCATGTATTTGTGTGTGTGTGTGTTATTGTGCGTGCGTGCGCGACACTGGGTGTTTTCAGTATAAGGGGAGTCGGCGAAAGGAAAAGAATGTCTACGGCCATACCACGTTGAAAATACCGGTTCTCGTCCGATCACCGAAGTCAAGCAACGTCGGGCGAGGTTAGTACTTGGATGGGTGACCGCCTGGGAATACCTCGTGCTGTAGACTTTTTTCTTTTCTTTTCTTTTCTTTTCTTTCCTTTTCATTTCATTTCTTTTCTTCTTCTTCTTCTTCTTTTCTTCTCTTTCTTTGTCTTCCTTGCTGCAAGGCTCAGTTCTTCTTCAGTGTTCGTCGCACAGAAAACAGGACAGTGCTGCGTAGATCTACGTTCTTTTTGATTATTCAGCGGCTTCAGTCTATCTTCAAAGGTGTTTTTTTCTTTCTTCCCCGAACCCCTGACCCAGCATGCAATTGCGTATTTGCAGCCGCACGCAGGCAGACGCCCTAGATCCCTGATGGCAGCTATGGACTGTACCTGTGCGCCCAGCATGTATTTGTGTGTGTGTGTGTTATTGTGCGTGCGTGCGCGACACTGGGTGTTTTCAGTATATTGGGAGTCGGCGAAAGGAAAAGAATGTCTACGGCCATACCACGTTGAAAATACCGGTTCTCGTCCGATCACCGAAGTCAAGCAACGTCAGGCGAGGTTAGTACTTGGATGGGTGACCGCCTGGGAATACCTCGTGCTGTAGACTTTTTTCTTTTCTTTTCTTTTCTTTTCTTTCCTTTTCATTTCATTTCTTTTCTTCTTCTTCTTCTTCTTTTCTTCTCTTTCTTTGTCTTCCTTGCTGCAAGGCTCAGTTCTTCTTCAGTGTTCGTCGCACAGAAAACAGGACAGTGCTGCGTAGATCTACGTTCTTTTTGATTATTCAGCGGCTTCAGTCTATCTTCAAAGGTGTTTTTTTCTTTCTTCCCCGAACCCCTGACCCAGCATGCAATTGCGTATTTGCAGCCGCACGCAGGCAGACGCCCTAGATCCCTGATGGCAGCTATGGACTGTACCTGTGCGCCCAGCATGTATTTGTGTGTGTGTGTGTTATTGTGCGTGCGTGCGCGACACTGGGTGTTTTCAGTATATTGGGAGTCGGCGAAAGGAAAAGAATGTCTACGGCCATACCACGTTGAAAATACCGGTTCTCGTCCGATCACCGAAGTCAAGCAACGTCGGGCGAGGTTAGTACTTGGATGGGTGACCGCCTGGGAATACCTCGTGCTGTAGACTTTTTTCTTTTCTTTTCTTTTCTTTTCTTTCCTTTTCATTTCATTTCTTTTCTTCTTCTTCTTCTTCTTTTCTTCTCTTTCTTTGTCTTCCTTGCTGCAAGGCTCAGTTCTTCTTCAGTGTTCGTCGCACAGAAAACAGGACAGTGCTGCGTAGATCTACGTTCTTTTTGATTATTCAGCGGCTTCAGTCTATCTTCAAAGGTGTTTTTTTCTTTCTTCCCCGAACCCCTGACCCAGCATGCAATTGCGTATTTGCAGCCGCACGCAGGCAGACGCCCTAGATCCCTGATGGCAGCTATGGACTGTACCTGTGCGCCCAGCATGTATTTGTGTGTGTGTGTGTGTGTGTTATTGTGCGTGCGTGCGCGACACTGGGTGTTTTCAGTATAAGGGGAGTCGGCGAAAGGAAAAGAATGTCTACGGCCATACCACGTTGAAAATACCGGTTCTCGTCCGATCACCGAAGTCAAGCAACGTCGGGCGAGGTTAGTACTTGGATGGGTGACCGCCTGGGAATACCTCGTGCTGTAGACTTTTTTCTTTTCTTTTCTTTTCTTTTCTTTCCTTTTCATTTCATTTCTTTTCTTCTTCTTCTTCTTTTCTTCTCTTTCTTTGTCTTCCTTGCTGCAAGGCTCAGTTCTTCTTCAGTGTTCGTCGCACAGAAAACAGGACAGTGCTGCGTAGATCTACGTTCTTTTTGATTATTCAGCGGCTTCAGTCTATCTTCAAAGGTGTTTTTTTCTTTCTTCCCCGAACCCCTGACCCAGCATGCAATTGCGTATTTGCAGCCGCACGCAGGCAGACGCCCTAGATCCCTGATGGCAGCTATGGACTGTACCTGTGCGCCCAGCATGTATTTGTGTGTGTGTGTGTTATTGTGCGTGCGTGCGCGACACTGGGTGTTTTCAGTATATTGGGAGTCGGCGAAAGGAAAAGAATGTCTACGGCCATACCACGTTGAAAATACCGGTTCTCGTCCGATCACCGAAGTCAAGCAACGTCGGGCGAGGTTAGTACTTGGATGGGTGACCGCCTGGGAATACCTCGTGCTGTAGACTTTTTTCTTTTCTTTTCTTTTCTTTTCTTTCCTTTTCATTTCATTTCTTTTCTTCTTCTTCTTCTTTTCTTCTCTTTCTTTGTCTTCCTTGCTGCAAGGCTCAGTTCTTCTTCAGTGTTCGTCGCACAGAAAACAGGACAGTGCTGCGTAGATCTACGTTCTTTTTGATTATTCAGCGGCTTCAGTCTATCTTCAAAGGTGTTTTTTTCTTTCTTCCCCGAACCCCTGACCCAGCATGCAATTGCGTATTTGCAGCCGCACGCAGGCAGACGCCCTAGATCCCTGATGGCAGCTATGGACTGTACCTGTGCGCCCAGCATGTATTTGTGTGTGTGTGTTATTGCGCGTGCGTGCGCGACACTGGGTGTTTTCAGTATAAGGGGAGTCGGCGAAAGGAAAAGAATGTCTACGGCCATACCACGTTGAAAATACCGGTTCTCGTCCGATCACCGAAGTCAAGCAACGTCAGGCGAGGTTAGTACTTGGATGGGTGACCGCCTGGGAATACCTCGTGCTGTAGACTTTTTTCTTTTCTTTTCTTTTCTTTTCTTTCCTTTTCATTTCATTTCTTTTCTTCTTCTTCTTCTTCTTTTCTTCTCTTTCTTTGTCTTCCTTGCTGCAAGGCTCAGTTCTTCTTCAGTGTTCGTCGCACAGAAAACAGGACAGTGCTGCGTAGATCTACGTTCTTTTTGATTATTCAGCGGCTTCAGTCTATCTTCAAAGGTGTTTTTTTCTTTCTTCCCCGAACCCCTGACCCAGCATGCAATTGCGTATTTGCAGCCGCACGCAGGCAGACGCCCTAGATCCCTGATGGCAGCTATGGACTGTACCTGTGCGCCCAGCATGTATTTGTGTGTGTGTGTGTTATTGTGCGTGCGTGCGCGACACTGGGTGTTTTCAGTATATTGGGAGTCGGCGAAAGGAAAAGAATGTCTACGGCCATACCACGTTGAAAATACCGGTTCTCGTCCGATCACCGAAGTCAAGCAACGTCGGGCGAGGTTAGTACTTGGATGGGTGACCGCCTGGGAATACCTCGTGCTGTAGACTTTTTTCTTTTCTTTTCTTTTCTTTTCTTTCCTTTTCATTTCATTTCTTTTCTTCTTCTTCTTCTTCTTTTCTTCTCTTTCTTTGTCTTCCTTGCTGCAAGGCTCAGTTCTTCTTCAGTGTTCGTCGCACAGAAAACAGGACAGTGCTGCGTAGATCTACGTTCTTTTTGATTATTCAGCGGCTTCAGTCTATCTTCAAAGGTGTTTTTTTCTTTCTTCCCCGAACCCCTGACCCAGCATGCAATTGCGTATTTGCAGCCGCACGCAGGCAGACGCCCTAGATCCCTGATGGCAGCTATGGACTGTACCTGTGCGCCCAGCATGTATTTGTGTGTGTGTGTGTGTGTGTTATTGTGCGTGCGTGCGCGACACTGGGTGTTTTCAGTATAAGGGGAGTCGGCGAAAGGAAAAGAATGTCTACGGCCATACCACGTTGAAAATACCGGTTCTCGTCCGATCACCGAAGTCAAGCAACGTCGGGCGAGGTTAGTATTTGGATGGGTGACCGCCTGGGAATACCTCGTGCTGTAGACTTTTTTCTTTTCTTTTCTTTTCTTTTCTTTCCTTTTCATTTCATTTCTTTTCTTCTTCTTCTTCTTTTCTTCTCTTTCTTTGTCTTCCTTGCTGCAAGGCTCAGTTCTTCTTCAGTGTTCGTCGCACAGAAAACAGGACAGTGCTGCGTAGATCTACGTTCTTTTTGATTATTCAGCGGCTTCAGTCTATCTTCAAAGGTGTTTTTTTCTTTCTTCCCCGAACCCCTGACCCAGCATGCAATTGCGTATTTGCAGCCGCACGCAGGCAGACGCCCTAGATCCCTGATGGCAGCTATGGACTGTACCTGTGCGCCCAGCATGTATTTGTGTGTGTGTGTGTTATTGTGCGTGCGTGCGCGACACTGGGTGTTTTCAGTATATTGGGAGTCGGCGAAAGGAAAAGAATGTCTACGGCCATACCACGTTGAAAATACCGGTTCTCGTCCGATCACCGAAGTCAAGCAACGTCGGGCGAGGTTAGTACTTGGATGGGTGACCGCCTGGGAATACCTCGTGCTGTAGACTTTTTTCTTTTCTTTTCTTTTCTTTTCTTTCCTTTTCATTTCATTTCTTTTCTTCTTCTTCTTCTTTTCTTCTCTTTCTTTGTCTTCCTTGCTGCAAGGCTCAGTTCTTCTTCAGTGTTCGTCGCACAGAAAACAGGACAGTGCTGCGTAGATCTACGTTCTTTTTGATTATTCAGCGGCTTCAGTCTATCTTCAAAGGTGTTTTTTTCTTTCTTCCCCGAACCCCTGACCCAGCATGCAATTGCGTATTTGCAGCCGCACGCAGGCAGACGCCCTAGATCCCTGATGGCAGCTATGGACTGTACCTGTGCGCCCAGCATGTATTTGTGTGTGTGTGTTATTGCGCGTGCGTGCGCGACACTGGGTGTTTTCAGTATAAGGGGAGTCGGCGAAAGGAAAAGAATGTCTACGGCCATACCACGTTGAAAATACCGGTTCTCGTCCGATCACCGAAGTCAAGCAACGTCGGGCGAGGTTAGTACTTGGATGGGTGACCGCCTGGGAATACCTCGTGCTGTAGACTTTTTTCTTTTCTTTTCTTTTCTTTTCTTTCCTTTTCATTTCATTTCTTTTCTTCTTCTTCTTCTTCTTTTCTTCTCTTTCTTTGTCTTCCTTGCTGCAAGGCTCAGTTCTTCTTCAGTGTTCGTCGCACAGAAAACAGGACAGTGCTGCGTAGATCTACGTTCTTTTTGATTATTCAGCGGCTTCAGTCTATCTTCAAAGGTGTTTTTTTCTTTCTTCCCCGAACCCCTGACCCAGCATGCAATTGCGTATTTGCAGCCGCACGCAGGCAGACGCCCTAGATCCCTGATGGCAGCTATGGACTGTACCTGTGCGCCCAGCATGTATTTGTGTGTGTGTGTTATTGCGCGTGCGTGCGCGACACTGGGTGTTTTCAGTATAAGGGGAGTCGGCGAAAGGAAAAGAATGTCTACGGCCATACCACGTTGAAAATACCGGTTCTCGTCCGATCACCGAAGTCAAGCAACGTCGGGCGAGGTTAGTACTTGGATGGGTGACCGCCTGGGAATACCTCGTGCTGTAGACTTTTTTCTTTTCTTTTCTTTTCTTTTCTTTTCTTTCCTTTTCATTTCATTTCTTTTCTTCTTCTTCTTCTTTTCTTCTCTTTCTTTGTCTTCCTTGCTGCAAGGCTCAGTTCTTCTTCAGTGTTCGTCGCACAGAAAACAGGACAGTGCTGCGTAGATCTACGTTCTTTTTGATTATTCAGCGGCTTCAGTCTATCTTCAAAGGTGTTTTTTTCTTTCTTCCCCGAACCCCTGACCCAGCATGCAATTGCGTATTTGCAGCCGCACGCAGGCAGACGCCCTAGATCCCTGATGGCAGCTATGGACTGCACCTGTGCGCCCAGCATGTATTTGTGTGTGTGTGTTATTGTGCGTGCGTGCGCGACACTGGGTGTTTTCAGTATAAGGGGAGTCGGCGAAAGGAAAAGAATGTCTACGGCCATACCACGTTGAAAATACCGGTTCTCGTCCGATCACCGAAGTCAAGCAACGTCGGGCGAGGTTAGTACTTGGATGGGTGACCGCCTGGGAATACCTCGTGCTGTAGACTTTTTTCTTTTCTTTTCTTTTCTTTTCTTTCCTTTTCATTTCATTTCTTTTCTTCTTCTTCTTCTTCTTTTCTTCTCTTTCTTTGTCTTCCTTGCTGCAAGGCTCAGTTCTTCTTCAGTGTTCGTCGCACAGAAAACAGGACAGTGCTGCGTAGATCTACGTTCTTTTTGATTATTCAGCGGCTTCAGTCTATCTTCAAAGGTGTTTTTTTCTTTCTTCCCCGAACCCCTGACCCAGCATGCAATTGCGTATTTGCAGCCGCACGCAGGCAGACGCCTTAGATCCCTGATGGCAGCTATGGACTGTACCTGTGCGCCCAGCATGTATTTGTGTGTGTGTGTTATTGCGCGTGCGTGCGCGACACTGGGTGTTTTCAGTATAAGGGGAGTCGGCGAAAGGAAAAGAATGTCTACGGCCATACCACGTTGAAAATACCGGTTCTCGTCCGATCACCGAAGTCAAGCAACGTCGGGCGAGGTTAGTACTTGGATGGGTGACCGCCTGGGAATACCTCGTGCTGTAGACTTTTTTCTTTTCTTTTCTTTCCTTTTCATTTCATTTCTTTTCTTCTTCTTCTTTTCTTCTCTTTCTTTGTCTTCCTTGCTGCAAGGCTCAGTTCTTCTTCAGTGTTCGTCGCACAGAAAACAGGACAGTGCTGCGTAGATCTACGTTCTTTTTGATTATTCAGCGGCTTCAGTCTATCTTCAAAGGTGTTTTTTTCTTTCTTCCCCGAACCCCTGACCCAGCATGCAATTGCGTATTTGCAGCCGCACGCAGGCAGACGCCCTAGATCCCTGATGGCAGCTATGGACTGTACCTGTGCGCCCAGCATGTATTTGTGTGTGTGTGTGTGTGTGTGTTATTGTGCGTGCGTGCGCGACACTGGGTGTTTTCAGTATAAGGGGAGTCGGCGAAAGGAAAAGAATGTCTACGGCCATACCACGTTGAAAATACCGGTTCTCGTCCGATCACCGAAGTCAAGCAACGTCGGGCGAGGTTAGTACTTGGATGGGTGACCGCCTGGGAATACCTCGTGCTGTAGACTTTTTTCTTTTCTTTTCTTTTCTTTTCTTTTCTTTTCTTTCCTTTTCATTTCATTTCTTTTCTTCTTCTTCTTCTTTTCTTCTCTTTCTTTGTCTTCCTTGCTGCAAGGCTCAGTTCTTCTTCAGTGTTCGTCGCACAGAAAACAGGACAGTGCTGCGTAGATCTACGTTCTTTTTGATTATTCAGCGGCTTCAGTCTATCTTCAAAGGTGTTTTTTTCTTTCTTCCCCGAACCCCTGACCCAGCATGCAATTGCGTATTTGCAGCCGCACGCAGGCAGACGCCCTAGATCCCTGATGGCAGCTATGGACTGCACCTGTGCGCCCAGCATGTATTTGTGTGTGTGTGTTATTGTGCGTGCGTGCGCGACACTGGGTGTTTTCAGTATAAGGGGAGTCGGCGAAAGGAAAAGAATGTCTACGGCCATACCACGTTGAAAATACCGGTTCTCGTCCGATCACCGAAGTCAAGCAACGTCGGGCGAGGTTAGTACTTGGATGGGTGACCGCCTGGGAATACCTCGTGCTGTAGACTTTTTTCTTTTCTTTTCTTTTCTTTTCTTTCCTTTTCATTTCATTTCTTTTCTTCTTCTTCTTCTTTTCTTCTCTTTCTTTGTCTTCCTTGCTGCAAGGCTCAGTTCTTCTTCAGTGTTCGTCGCACAGAAAACAGGACAGTGCTGCGTAGATCTACGTTCTTTTTGATTATTCAGCGGCTTCAGTCTATCTTCAAAGGTGTTTTTTTCTTTCTTCCCCGAACCCCTGACCCAGCATGCAATTGCGTATTTGCAGCCGCACGCAGGCAGACGCCTTAGATCCCTGATGGCAGCTATGGACTGTACCTGTGCGCCCAGCATGTATTTGTGTGTGTGTGTTATTGCGCGTGCGTGCGCGACACTGGGTGTTTTCAGTATAAGGGGAGTCGGCGAAAGGAAAAGAATGTCTACGGCCATACCACGTTGAAAATACCGGTTCTCGTCCGATCACCGAAGTCAAGCAACGTCGGGCGAGGTTAGTACTTGGATGGGTGACCGCCTGGGAATACCTCGTGCTGTAGACTTTTTTCTTTTCTTTTCTTTCCTTTTCATTTCATTTCTTTTCTTCTTCTTCTTTTCTTCTCTTTCTTTGTCTTCCTTGCTGCAAGGCTCAGTTCTTCTTCAGTGTTCGTCGCACAGAAAACAGGACAGTGCTGCGTAGATCTACGTTCTTTTTGATTATTCAGCGGCTTCAGTCTATCTTCAAAGGTGTTTTTTTCTTTCTTCCCCGAACCCCTGACCCAGCATGCAATTGCGTATTTGCAGCCGCACGCAGGCAGACGCCCTAGATCCCTGATGGCAGCTATGGACTGTACCTGTGCGCCCAGCATGTATTTGTGTGTGTGTGTGTTATTGTGCGTGCGTGCGCGACACTGGGTGTTTTCAGTATAAGGGGAGTCGGCGAAAGGAAAAGAATGTCTACGGCCATATCACGTTGAAAATACTGGTTCTCGTCCGATCACCGAAGTCAAGCAACGTCGGGCGAGGTTAGTACTTGGATGGGTGACCGCCTGGGAATACCTCGTGCTGTAGACTTTTTTCTTTTCTTTTCTTTTCTTTTCTTTTCTTTCCTTTTCATTTCATTTCTTTTCTTCTTCTTCTTCTTTTCTTCTCTTTCTTTGTCTTCCTTGCTGCAAGGCTCAGTTCTTCTTCAGTGTTCGTCGCACAGAAAACAGGACAGTGCTGCGTAGATCTACGTTCTTTTTGATTATTCAGCGGCTTCAGTCTATCTTCAAAGGTGTTTTTTTCTTTCTTCCCCGAACCCCTGACCCAGCATGCAATTGCGTATTTGCAGCCGCACGCAGGCAGACGCCCTAGATCCCTGATGGCAGCTATGGACTGCACCTGTGCGCCCAGCATGTATTTGTGTGTGTGTGTTATTGTGCGTGCGTGCGCGACACTGGGTGTTTTCAGTATAAGGGGAGTCGGCGAAAGGAAAAGAATGTCTACGGCCATACCACGTTGAAAATACCGGTTCTCGTCCGATCACCGAAGTCAAGCAACGTCGGGCGAGGTTAGTACTTGGATGGGTGACCGCCTGGGAATACCTCGTGCTGTAGACTTTTTTCTTTTCTTTTCTTTTCTTTTCTTTCCTTTTCATTTCATTTCTTTTCTTCTTCTTCTTCTTTTCTTCTCTTTCTTTGTCTTCCTTGCTGCAAGGCTCAGTTCTTCTTCAGTGTTCGTCGCACAGAAAACAGGACAGTGCTGCGTAGATCTACGTTCTTTTTGATTATTCAGCGGCTTCAGTCTATCTTCAAAGGTGTTTTTTCTTTCTTCCCCGAACCCCTGACCCAGCATGCAATTGCGTATTTGCAGCCGCACGCAGGCAGACGCCTTAGATCCCTGATGGCAGCTATGGACTGTACCTGTGCGCCCAGCATGTATTTGTGTGTGTGTGTTATTGCGCGTGCGTGCGCGACACTGGGTGTTTTCAGTATAAGGGGAGTCGGCGAAAGGAAAAGAATGTCTACGGCCATACCACGTTGAAAATACCGGTTCTCGTCCGATCACCGAAGTCAAGCAACGTCGGGCGAGGTTAGTACTTGGATGGGTGACCGCCTGGGAATACCTCGTGCTGTAGACTTTTTTCTTTTCTTTTCTTTCCTTTTCATTTCATTTCTTTTCTTCTTCTTCTTTTCTTCTCTTTCTTTGTCTTCCTTGCTGCAAGGCTCAGTTCTTCTTCAGTGTTCGTCGCACAGAAAACAGGACAGTGCTGCGTAGATCTACGTTCTTTTTGATTATTCAGCGGCTTCAGTCTATCTTCAAAGGTGTTTTTTTCTTTCTTCCCCGAACCCCTGACCCAGCATGCAATTGCGTATTTGCAGCCGCACGCAGGCAGACGCCTTAGATCCCTGATGGCAGCTATGGACTGTACCTGTGCGCCCAGCATGTATTTGTGTGTGTGTGTTATTGCGCGTGCGTGCGCGACACTGGGTGTTTTCAGTATAAGGGGAGTCGGCGAAAGGAAAAGAATGTCTACGGCCATACCACGTTGAAAATACCGGTTCTCGTCCGATCACCGAAGTCAAGCAACGTCGGGCGAGGTTAGTACTTGGATGGGTGACCGCCTGGGAATACCTCGTGCTGTAGACTTTTTTCTTTTCTTTTCTTTCCTTTTCATTTCATTTCTTTTCTTCTTCTTCTTTTCTTCTCTTTCTTTGTCTTCCTTGCTGCAAGGCTCAGTTCTTCTTCAGTGTTCGTCGCACAGAAAACAGGACAGTGCTGCGTAGATCTACGTTCTTTTTGATTATTCAGCGGCTTCAGTCTATCTTCAAAGGTGTTTTTTTCTTTCTTCCCCGAACCCCTGACCCAGCATGCAATTGCGTATTTGCAGCCGCACGCAGGCAGACGCCCTAGATCCCTGATGGCAGCTATGGACTGTACCTGTGCGCCCAGCATGTATTTGTGTGTGTGTGTGTGTGTGTGTTATTGTGCGTGCGTGCGCGACACTGGGTGTTTTCAGTATAAGGGGAGTCGGCGAAAGGAAAAGAATGTCTACGGCCATACCACGTTGAAAATACCGGTTCTCGTCCGATCACCGAAGTCAAGCAACGTCGGGCGAGGTTAGTACTTGGATGGGTGACCGCCTGGGAATACCTCGTGCTGTAGACTTTTTTCTTTTCTTTTCTTTTCTTTTCTTTTCTTTTCTTTCCTTTTCATTTCATTTCTTTTCTTCTTCTTCTTCTTTTCTTCTCTTTCTTTGTCTTCCTTGCTGCAAGGCTCAGTTCTTCTTCAGTGTTCGTCGCACAGAAAACAGGACAGTGCTGCGTAGATCTACGTTCTTTTTGATTATTCAGCGGCTTCAGTCTATCTTCAAAGGTGTTTTTTTCTTTCTTCCCCGAACCCCTGACCCAGCATGCAATTGCGTATTTGCAGCCGCACGCAGGCAGACGCCCTAGATCCCTGATGGCAGCTATGGACTGCACCTGTGCGCCCAGCATGTATTTGTGTGTGTGTGTTATTGTGCGTGCGTGCGCGACACTGGGTGTTTTCAGTATAAGGGGAGTCGGCGAAAGGAAAAGAATGTCTACGGCCATACCACGTTGAAAATACCGGTTCTCGTCCGATCACCGAAGTCAAGCAACGTCGGGCGAGGTTAGTACTTGGATGGGTGACCGCCTGGGAATACCTCGTGCTGTAGACTTTTTTCTTTTCTTTTCTTTTCTTTTCTTTCCTTTTCATTTCATTTCTTTTCTTCTTCTTCTTCTTTTCTTCTCTTTCTTTGTCTTCCTTGCTGCAAGGCTCAGTTCTTCTTCAGTGTTCGTCGCACAGAAAACAGGACAGTGCTGCGTAGATCTACGTTCTTTTTGATTATTCAGCGGCTTCAGTCTATCTTCAAAGGTGTTTTTTTCTTTCTTCCCCGAACCCCTGACCCAGCATGCAATTGCGTATTTGCAGCCGCACGCAGGCAGACGCCTTAGATCCCTGATGGCAGCTATGGACTGTACCTGTGCGCCCAGCATGTATTTGTGTGTGTGTGTTATTGCGCGTGCGTGCGCGACACTGGGTGTTTTCAGTATAAGGGGAGTCGGCGAAAGGAAAAGAATGTCTACGGCCATACCACGTTGAAAATACCGGTTCTCGTCCGATCACCGAAGTCAAGCAACGTCGGGCGAGGTTAGTACTTGGATGGGTGACCGCCTGGGAATACCTCGTGCTGTAGACTTTTTTCTTTTCTTTTCTTTCCTTTTCATTTCATTTCTTTTCTTCTTCTTCTTTTCTTCTCTTTCTTTGTCTTCCTTGCTGCAAGGCTCAGTTCTTCTTCAGTGTTCGTCGCACAGAAAACAGGACAGTGCTGCGTAGATCTACGTTCTTTTTGATTATTCAGCGGCTTCAGTCTATCTTCAAAGGTGTTTTTTTCTTTCTTCCCCGAACCCCTGACCCAGCATGCAATTGCGTATTTGCAGCCGCACGCAGGCAGACGCCCTAGATCCCTGATGGCAGCTATGGACTGTACCTGTGCGCCCAGCATGTATTTGTGTGTGTGTGTGTGTGTTATTGTGCGTGCGTGCGCGACACTGGGTGTTTTCAGTATAAGGGGAGTCGGCGAAAGGAAAAGAATGTCTACGGCCATATCACGTTGAAAATACTGGTTCTCGTCCGATCACCGAAGTCAAGCAACGTCGGGCGAGGTTAGTACTTGGATGGGTGACCGCCTGGGAATACCTCGTGCTGTAGACTTTTTTCTTTTCTTTTCTTTTCTTTTCTTTTCTTTCCTTTTCATTTCATTTCTTTTCTTCTTCTTCTTCTTTTCTTCTCTTTCTTTGTCTTCCTTGCTGCAAGGCTCAGTTCTTCTTCAGTGTTCGTCGCACAGAAAACAGGACAGTGCTGCGTAGATCTACGTTCTTTTTGATTATTCAGCGGCTTCAGTCTATCTTCAAAGGTGTTTTTTTCTTTCTTCCCCGAACCCCTGACCCAGCATGCAATTGCGTATTTGCAGCCGCACGCAGGCAGACGCCCTAGATCCCTGATGGCAGCTATGGACTGCACCTGTGCGCCCAGCATGTATTTGTGTGTGTGTGTTATTGTGCGTGCGTGCGCGACACTGGGTGTTTTCAGTATAAGGGGAGTCGGCGAAAGGAAAAGAATGTCTACGGCCATACCACGTTGAAAATACCGGTTCTCGTCCGATCACCGAAGTCAAGCAACGTCGGGCGAGGTTAGTACTTGGATGGGTGACCGCCTGGGAATACCTCGTGCTGTAGACTTTTTTCTTTTCTTTTCTTTTCTTTTCTTTCCTTTTCATTTCATTTCTTTTCTTCTTCTTCTTCTTTTCTTCTCTTTCTTTGTCTTCCTTGCTGCAAGGCTCAGTTCTTCTTCAGTGTTCGTCGCACAGAAAACAGGACAGTGCTGCGTAGATCTACGTTCTTTTTGATTATTCAGCGGCTTCAGTCTATCTTCAAAGGTGTTTTTTCTTTCTTCCCCGAACCCCTGACCCAGCATGCAATTGCGTATTTGCAGCCGCACGCAGGCAGACGCCTTAGATCCCTGATGGCAGCTATGGACTGTACCTGTGCGCCCAGCATGTATTTGTGTGTGTGTGTTATTGCGCGTGCGTGCGCGACACTGGGTGTTTTCAGTATAAGGGGAGTCGGCGAAAGGAAAAGAATGTCTACGGCCATACCACGTTGAAAATACCGGTTCTCGTCCGATCACCGAAGTCAAGCAACGTCGGGCGAGGTTAGTACTTGGATGGGTGACCGCCTGGGAATACCTCGTGCTGTAGACTTTTTTCTTTTCTTTTCTTTCCTTTTCATTTCATTTCTTTTCTTCTTCTTCTTTTCTTCTCTTTCTTTGTCTTCCTTGCTGCAAGGCTCAGTTCTTCTTCAGTGTTCGTCGCACAGAAAACAGGACAGTGCTGCGTAGATCTACGTTCTTTTTGATTATTCAGCGGCTTCAGTCTATCTTCAAAGGTGTTTTTTTCTTTCTTCCCCGAACCCCTGACCCAGCATGCAATTGCGTATTTGCAGCCGCACGCAGGCAGACGCCCTAGATCCCTGATGGCAGCTATGGACTGTACCTGTGCGCCCAGCATGTATTTGTGTGTGTGTGTTATTGCGCGTGCGTGCGCGACACTGGGTGTTTTCAGTATAAGGGGAGTCGGCGAAAGGAAAAGAATGTCTACGGCCATACCACGTTGAAAATACCGGTTCTCGTCCGATCACCGAAGTCAAGCAACGTCGGGCGAGGTTAGTACTTGGATGGGTGACCGCCTGGGAATACCTCGTGCTGTAGACTTTTTTCTTTTCTTTTCTTTCCTTTTCATTTCATTTCTTTTCTTCTTCTTCTTTTCTTCTCTTTCTTTGTCTTCCTTGCTGCAAGGCTCAGTTCTTCTTCAGTGTTCGTCGCACAGAAAACAGGACAGTGCTGCGTAGATCTACGTTCTTTTTGATTATTCAGCGGCTTCAGTCTATCTTCAAAGGTGTTTTTTTCTTTCTTCCCCGAACCCCTGACCCAGCATGCAATTGCGTATTTGCAGCCGCACGCAGGCAGACGCCCTAGATCCCTGATGGCAGCTATGGACTGTACCTGTCCGCCCAGCATGTATTTGTGTGTGTGTGTGTTATTGTGCGTGCGTGCGCGACACTGGGTGTTTTCAGTATAAGGGGAGTCGGCGAAAGGAAAAGAATGTCTACGGCCATACCACGTTGAAAATACCGGTTCTCGTCCGATCACCGAAGTCAAGCAACGTCGGGCGAGGTTAGTACTTGGATGGGTGACCGCCTGGGAATACCTCGTGCTGTAGACTTTTTTCTTTTCTTTTCTTTTCTTTTCTTTTCTTTTCTTTCCTTTTCATTTCATTTCTTTTCTTCTTCTTCTTCTTTTCTTCTCTTTCTTTGTCTTCCTTGCTGCAAGGCTCAGTTCTTCTTCAGTGTTCGTCGCACAGAAAACAGGACAGTGCTGCGTAGATCTACGTTCTTTTTGATTATTCAGCGGCTTCAGTCTATCTTCAAAGGTGTTTTTTTCTTTCTTCCCCGAACCCCTGACCCAGCATGCAATTGCGTATTTGCAGCCGCACGCAGGCAGACGCCCTAGATCCCTGATGGCAGCTATGGACTGCACCTGTGCGCCCAGCATGTATTTGTGTGTGTGTGTTATTGTGCGTGCGTGCGCGACACTGGGTGTTTTCAGTATAAGGGGAGTCGGCGAAAGGAAAAGAATGTCTACGGCCATACCACGTTGAAAATACCGGTTCTCGTCCGATCACCGAAGTCAAGCAACGTCGGGCGAGGTTAGTACTTGGATGGGTGACCGCCTGGGAATACCTCGTGCTGTAGACTTTTTTCTTTTCTTTTCTTTTCTTTTCTTTCCTTTTCATTTCATTTCTTTTCTTCTTCTTCTTCTTTTCTTCTCTTTCTTTGTCTTCCTTGCTGCAAGGCTCAGTTCTTCTTCAGTGTTCGTCGCACAGAAAACAGGACAGTGCTGCGTAGATCTACGTTCTTTTTGATTATTCAGCGGCTTCAGTCTATCTTCAAAGGTGTTTTTTTCTTTCTTCCCCGAACCCCTGACCCAGCATGCAATTGCGTATTTGCAGCCGCACGCAGGCAGACGCCTTAGATCCCTGATGGCAGCTATGGACTGTACCTGTGCGCCCAGCATGTATTTGTGTGTGTGTGTTATTGCGCGTGCGTGCGCGACACTGGGTGTTTTCAGTATAAGGGGAGTCGGCGAAAGGAAAAGAATGTCTACGGCCATACCACGTTGAAAATACCGGTTCTCGTCCGATCACCGAAGTCAAGCAACGTCGGGCGAGGTTAGTACTTGGATGGGTGACCGCCTGGGAATACCTCGTGCTGTAGACTTTTTTCTTTTCTTTTCTTTCATTTCATTTCTTTTCTTCTTCTTCTTTTCTTCTCTTTCTTTGTCTTCCTTGCTGCAAGGCTCAGTTCTTCTTCAGTGTTCGTCGCACAGAAAACAGGACAGTGCTGCGTAGATCTACGTTCTTTTTGATTATTCAGCGGCTTCAGTCTATCTTCAAAGGTGTTTTTTTCTTTCTTCCCCGAACCCCTGACCCAGCATGCAATTGCGTATTTGCAGCCGCACGCAGGCAGACGCCCTAGATCCCTGATGGCAGCTATGGACTGTACCTGTGCGCCCAGCATGTATTTGTGTGTGTGTGTTATTGCGCGTGCGTGCGCGACACTGGGTGTTTTCAGTATAAGGGGAGTCGGCGAAAGGAAAAGAATGTCTACGGCCATACCACGTTGAAAATACCGGTTCTCGTCCGATCACCGAAGTCAAGCAACGTCGGGCGAGGTTAGTACTTGGATGGGTGACCGCCTGGGAATACCTCGTGCTGTAGACTTTTTTCTTTTCTTTTCTTTCCTTTTCATTTCATTTCTTTTCTTCTTCTTCTTTTCTTCTCTTTCTTTGTCTTCCTTGCTGCAAGGCTCAGTTCTTCTTCAGTGTTCGTCGCACAGAAAACAGGACAGTGCTGCGTAGATCTACGTTCTTTTTGATTATTCAGCGGCTTCAGTCTATCTTCAAAGGTGTTTTTTTCTTTCTTCCCCGAACCCCTGACCCAGCATGCAATTGCGTATTTGCAGCCGCACGCAGGCAGACGCCCTAGATCCCTGATGGCAGCTATGGACTGTACCTGTGCGCCCAGCATGTATTTGTGTGTGTGTGTGTTATTGTGCGTGCGTGCGCGACACTGGGTGTTTTCAGTATAAGGGGAGTCGGCGAAAGGAAAAGAATGTCTACGGCCATACCACGTTGAAAATACCGGTTCTCGTCCGATCACCGAAGTCAAGCAACGTCGGGCGAGGTTAGTTCTTGGATGGGTGACCGCCTGGGAATACCTCGTGCTGTAGACTTTTTTCTTTTCTTTTCTTTTCTTTTCTTTTCTTTTCTTTTCTTTCCTTTTCATTTCATTTCTTTTCTTCTTCTTCTTCTTTTCTTCTCTTTCTTTGTCTTCCTTGCTGCAAGGCTCAGTTCTTCTTCAGTGTTCGTCGCACAGAAAACAGGACAGTGCTGCGTAGATCTACGTTCTTTTTGATTATTCAGCGGCTTCAGTCTATCTTCAAAGGTGTTTTTTTCTTTCTTCCCCGAACCCCTGACCCAGCATGCAATTGCGTATTTGCAGCCGCACGCAGGCAGACGCCCTAGATCCCTGATGGCAGCTATGGACTGCACCTGTGCGCCCAGCATGTATTTGTGTGTGTGTGTTATTGTGCGTGCGTGCGCGACACTGGGTGTTTTCAGTATAAGGGGAGTCGGCGAAAGGAAAAGAATGTCTACGGCCATACCACGTTGAAAATACCGGTTCTCGTCCGATCACCGAAGTCAAGCAACGTCGGGCGAGGTTAGTACTTGGATGGGTGACCGCCTGGGAATACCTCGTGCTGTAGACTTTTTTCTTTTCTTTTCTTTTCTTTTCTTTCCTTTTCATTTCATTTCTTTTCTTCTTCTTCTTCTTTTCTTCTCTTTCTTTGTCTTCCTTGCTGCAAGGCTCAGTTCTTCTTCAGTGTTCGTCGCACAGAAAACAGGACAGTGCTGCGTAGATCTACGTTCTTTTTGATTATTCAGCGGCTTCAGTCTATCTTCAAAGGTGTTTTTTTCTTTCTTCCCCGAACCCCTGACCCAGCATGCAATTGCGTATTTGCAGCCGCACGCAGGCAGACGCCTTAGATCCCTGATGGCAGCTATGGACTGTACCTGTGCGCCCAGCATGTATTTGTGTGTGTGTGTTATTGCGCGTGCGTGCGCGACACTGGGTGTTTTCAGTATAAGGGGAGTCGGCGAAAGGAAAAGAATGTCTACGGCCATACCACGTTGAAAATACCGGTTCTCGTCCGATCACCGAAGTCAAGCAACGTCGGGCGAGGTTAGTACTTGGATGGGTGACCGCCTGGGAATACCTCGTGCTGTAGACTTTTTTCTTTTCTTTTCTTTTCTTTTCTTTTCTTTTCTTTTCATTTCATTTCTTTTCTTCTTCTTCTTCTTCTTTTCTTCTCTTTCTTTGTCTTCCTTGCTGCAAGGCTCAGTTCTTCTTCAGTGTTCGTCGCACAGAAAACAGGACAGTGCTGCGTAGATCTACGTTCTTTTTGATTATTCAGCGGCTTCAGTCTATCTTCAAAGGTGTTTTTTTCTTTCTTCCCCGAACCCCTGACCCAGCATGCAATTGCGTATTTGCAGCCGCACGCAGGCAGACGCCCTAGATCCCTGATGGCAGCTATGGACTGTACCTGTGCGCCCAGCATGTATTTGTGTGTGTGTGTTATTGTGCGTGCGTGCGCGACACTGGGTGTTTTCAGTATAAGGGGAGTCGGCGAAAGGAAAAGAATGTCTACGGCCATACCACGTTGAAAATACCGGTTCTCGTCCGATCACCGAAGTCAAGCAACGTCGGGCGAGGTTAGTACTTGGATGGGTGACCGCCTGGGAATACCTCGTGCTGTAGACTTTTTTCTTTTCTTTTCTTTTCTTTTCTTTCCTTTTCATTTCATTTCTTTTCTTCTTCTTCTTCTTTTCTTCTCTTTCTTTGTCTTCCTTGCTGCAAGGCTCAGTTCTTCTTCAGTGTTCGTCGCACAGAAAACAGGACAGTGCTGCGTAGATCTACGTTCTTTTTGATTATTCAGCGGCTTCAGTCTATCTTCAAAGGTGTTTTTTTCTTTCTTCCCCGAACCCCTGACCCAGCATGCAATTGCGTATTTGCAGCCGCACGCAGGCAGACGCCCTAGATCCCTGATGGCAGCTATGGACTGTACCTGTGCGCCCAGCATGTATTTGTGTGTGTGTGTGTGTTATTGTGCGTGCGTGCGCGACACTGGGTGTTTTCAGTATAAGGGGAGTCGGCGAAAGGAAAAGAATGTCTACGGCCATACCAAGTTGAAAATACCGGTTCTCGTTCGATCACCGAAGTCAAGCAACGTCGGGCGAGGTTAGTACTTGGATGGGTGACCGCCTGGGAATACCTCGTGCTGTAGACTTTTTTCTTTTCTTTTCTTTTCTTTTCTTTCCTTTTCATTTCATTTCTTTTCTTCTTCTTCTTCTTTTCTTCTCTTTCTTTGTCTTCCTTGCTGCAAGGCTCAGTTCTTCTTCAGTGTTCGTCGCACAGAAAACAGGACAGTGCTGCGTAGATCTACGTTCTTTTTGATTATTCAGCGGCTTCAGTCTATCTTCAAAGGTGTTTTTTTCTTTCTTCCCCGAACCCCTGACCCAGCATGCAATTGCGTATTTGCAGCCGCACGCAGGCAGACGCCCTAGATCCCTGATGGCAGCTATGGACTGTACCTGTGCGCCCAGCATGTATTTGTGTGTGTGTGTGTTATTGTGCGTGCGTGCGCGACACTGGGTGTTTTCAGTATAAGGGGAGTCGGCGAAAGGAAAAGAATGTCTACGGCCATACCACGTTGAAAATACCGGTTCTCGTCCGATCACCGAAGTCAAGCAACGTCGGGCGAGGTTAGTACTTGGATGGGTGACCGCCTGGGAATACCTCGTGCTGTAGACTTTTTTTCTTTTCTTTTCTTTTCTTTTCTTTCCTTTTCATTTCATTTCTTTTCTTCTTCTTCTTCTTTTCTTCTCTTTCTTTGTCTTCCTTGCTGCAAGGCTCAGTTCTTCTTCAGTGTTCGTCGCACAGAAAACAGGACAGTGCTGCGTAGATCTACGTTCTTTTTGATTATTCAGCGGCTTCAGTCTATCTTCAAAGGTGTTTTTTTCTTTCTTCTCCGAACCCCTGACCCCGCATGCAATTGCGTATTTGCAGCCGCATGCAGGCAGACGCCCTAGATCCCTGATGGCAGCTAGGGACTGTACCTGTGCGCCCAGCATGTATTTGTGTGTGTGTGTTATTGTGCGTGCGTGCGCGACACTGGGTGTTTTCAGTATAAGGGGAGTCGGCGAAAGGAAAAGAATGTCTACGGCCATACCACGTTGAAAATACCGGTTCTCGTCCGATCACCGAAGTCAAGCAACGTCGGGCGAGGTTAGTACTTGGATGGGTGACCGCCTGGGAATACCTCGTGCTGTAGACTTTTTTCTTTTCTTTTCTTTTCTTTTCTTTTCTTTTCTTTTCTTTCCTTTTCATTTCATTTCTTTTCTTCTTCTTCTTCTTTTCTTCTCTTTCTTTGTCTTCCTTGCTGCAAGGCTCAGTTCTTCTTCAGTGTTCGTCGCACAGAAAACAGGACAGTGCTGCGTAGATCTACGTTCTTTTTGATTATTCAGCGGCTTCAGTCTATCTTCAAAGGTGTTTTTTTCTTTCTTCCCCGAACCCCTGACCCAGCATGCAATTGCGTATTTGCAGCCGCACGCAGGCAGACGCCCTAGATCCCTGATGGCAGCTATGGACTGCACCTGTGCGCCCAGCATGTATTTGTGTGTGTGTGTTATTGTGCGTGCGTGCGCGACACTGGGTGTTTTCAGTATAAGGGGAGTCGGCGAAAGGAAAAGAATGTCTACGGCCATACCACGTTGAAAATACCGGTTCTCGTCCGATCACCGAAGTCAAGCAACGTCGGGCGAGGTTAGTACTTGGATGGGTGACCGCCTGGGAATACCTCGTGCTGTAGACTTTTTTCTTTTCTTTTCTTTTCTTTTCTTTCCTTTTCATTTCATTTCTTTTCTTCTTCTTCTTCTTTTCTTCTCTTTCTTTGTCTTCCTTGCTGCAAGGCTCAGTTCTTCTTCAGTGTTCGTCGCACAGAAAACAGGACAGTGCTGCGTAGATCTACGTTCTTTTTGATTATTCAGCGGCTTCAGTCTATCTTCAAAGGTGTTTTTTTCTTTCTTCCCCGAACCCCTGACCCAGCATGCAATTGCGTATTTGCAGCCGCACGCAGGCAGACGCCTTAGATCCCTGATGGCAGCTATGGACTGTACCTGTGCGCCCAGCATGTATTTGTGTGTGTGTGTTATTGCGCGTGCGTGCGCGACACTGGGTGTTTTCAGTATAAGGGGAGTCGGCGAAAGGAAAAGAATGTCTACGGCCATACCACGTTGAAAATACCGGTTCTCGTCCGATCACCGAAGTCAAGCAACGTCGGGCGAGGTTAGTACTTGGATGGGTGACCGCCTGGGAATACCTCGTGCTGTAGACTTTTTTCTTTTCTTTTCTTTTCTTTTCTTTTCTTTTCTTTTCATTTCATTTCTTTTCTTCTTCTTCTTCTTCTTTTCTTCTCTTTCTTTGTCTTCCTTGCTGCAAGGCTCAGTTCTTCTTCAGTGTTCGTCGCACAGAAAACAGGACAGTGCTGCGTAGATCTACGTTCTTTTTGATTATTCAGCGGCTTCAGTCTATCTTCAAAGGTGTTTTTTTCTTTCTTCCCCGAACCCCTGACCCAGCATGCAATTGCGTATTTGCAGCCGCACGCAGGCAGACGCCCTAGATCCCTGATGGCAGCTATGGACTGTACCTGTGCGCCCAGCATGTATTTGTGTGTGTGTGTTATTGTGCGTGCGTGCGCGACACTGGGTGTTTTCAGTATAAGGGGAGTCGGCGAAAGGAAAAGAATGTCTACGGCCATACCACGTTGAAAATACCGGTTCTCGTCCGATCACCGAAGTCAAGCAACGTCGGGCGAGGTTAGTACTTGGATGGGTGACCGCCTGGGAATACCTCGTGCTGTAGACTTTTTTCTTTTCTTTTCTTTTCTTTTCTTTCCTTTTCATTTCATTTCTTTTCTTCTTCTTCTTCTTTTCTTCTCTTTCTTTGTCTTCCTTGCTGCAAGGCTCAGTTCTTCTTCAGTGTTCGTCGCACAGAAAACAGGACAGTGCTGCGTAGATCTACGTTCTTTTTGATTATTCAGCGGCTTCAGTCTATCTTCAAAGGTGTTTTTTTCTTTCTTCCCCGAACCCCTGACCCAGCATGCAATTGCGTATTTGCAGCCGCACGCAGGCAGACGCCCTAGATCCCTGATGGCAGCTATGGACTGTACCTGTGCGCCCAGCATGTATTTGTGTGTGTGTGTGTGTTATTGTGCGTGCGTGCGCGACACTGGGTGTTTTCAGTATAAGGGGAGTCGGCGAAAGGAAAAGAATGTCTACGGCCATACCAAGTTGAAAATACCGGTTCTCGTTCGATCACCGAAGTCAAGCAACGTCGGGCGAGGTTAGTACTTGGATGGGTGACCGCCTGGGAATACCTCGTGCTGTAGACTTTTTTCTTTTCTTTTCTTTTCTTTTCTTTCCTTTTCATTTCATTTCTTTTCTTCTTCTTCTTCTTTTCTTCTCTTTCTTTGTCTTCCTTGCTGCAAGGCTCAGTTCTTCTTCAGTGTTCGTCGCACAGAAAACAGGACAGTGCTGCGTAGATCTACGTTCTTTTTGATTATTCAGCGGCTTCAGTCTATCTTCAAAGGTGTTTTTTTCTTTCTTCCCCGAACCCCTGACCCAGCATGCAATTGCGTATTTGCAGCCGCACGCAGGCAGACGCCCTAGATCCCTGATGGCAGCTATGGACTGTACCTGTGCGCCCAGCATGTATTTGTGTGTGTGTGTGTTATTGTGCGTGCGTGCGCGACACTGGGTGTTTTCAGTATAAGGGGAGTCGGCGAAAGGAAAAGAATGTCTACGGCCATACCACGTTGAAAATACCGGTTCTCGTCCGATCACCGAAGTCAAGCAACGTCGGGCGAGGTTAGTACTTGGATGGGTGACCGCCTGGGAATACCTCGTGCTGTAGACTTTTTTTCTTTTCTTTTCTTTTCTTTTCTTTCCTTTTCATTTCATTTCTTTTCTTCTTCTTCTTCTTTTCTTCTCTTTCTTTGTCTTCCTTGCTGCAAGGCTCAGTTCTTCTTCAGTGTTCGTCGCACAGAAAACAGGACAGTGCTGCGTAGATCTACGTTCTTTTTGATTATTCAGCGGCTTCAGTCTATCTTCAAAGGTGTTTTTTTCTTTCTTCTCCGAACCCCTGACCCCGCATGCAATTGCGTATTTGCAGCCGCATGCAGGCAGACGCCCTAGATCCCTGATGGCAGCTAGGGACTGTACCTGTGCGCCCAGCATGTATTTGTGTGTGTGTGTTATTGTGCGTGCGTGCGCGACACTGGGTGTTTTCAGTATAAGGGGAGTCGGCGAAAGGAAAAGAATGTCTACGGCCATACCACGTTGAAAATACCGGTTCTCGTCCGATCACCGAAGTCAAGCAACGTCGGGCGAGGTTAGTACTTGGATGGGTGACCGCCTGGGAATACCTCGTGCTGTAGACTTTTTTCTTTTCTTTTCTTTTCTTTTCTTTTCTTTTCTTTTCTTTCCTTTTCAGTTCATTTCTTTTCTTCTTCTTCTTCTTTTCTTCTCTTTCTTTGTCTTCCTTGCTGCAAGGCTCAGTTCTTCTTCAGTGTTCGTCGCACAGAAAACAGGACAGTGCTGCGTAGATCTACGTTCTTTTTGATTATTCAGCGGCTTCAGTCTATCTTCAAAGGTGTTTTTTTCTTTCTTCCCCGAACCCCTGACCCAGCATGCAATTGCGTATTTGCAGCCGCACGCAGGCAGACGCCCTAGATCCCTGATGGCAGCTATGGACTGTACCTGTGCGCCCAGCATGTATTTGTGTGTGTGTGTGTTATTGTGCGTGCGTGCGCGACACTGGGTGTTTTCAGTATAAGGGGAGTCGGCGAAAGGAAAAGAATGTCTACGGCCATACCACGTTGAAAATACCGGTTCTCGTCCGATCACCGAAGTCAAGCAACGTCGGGCGAGGTTAGTACTTGGATGGGTGACCGCCTGGGAATACCTCGTGCTGTAGACTTTTTTTCTTTTCTTTTCTTTTCTTTTCTTTCCTTTTCATTTCATTTCTTTTCTTCTTCTTCTTCTTTTCTTCTCTTTCTTTGTCTTCCTTGCTGCAAGGCTCAGTTCTTCTTCAGTGTTCGTCGCACAGAAAACAGGACAGTGCTGCGTAGATCTACGTTCTTTTTGATTATTCAGCGGCTTCAGTCTATCTTCAAAGGTGTTTTTTTCTTTCTTCTCCTCTCAATTGCGTATTTGCAGCCGCATGCAGGCAGACGCCCTAGATCCCTGATGGCAGCTATGGACTGTACCTGTGCGCCCAGCATGTATTTGTGTGTGTGTGTTATTGTGCGTGCGTGCGCGACACTGGGTGTTTTCAGTATAAGGGGAGTCGGCGAAAGGAAAAGAATGTCTACGGCCATACCACGTTGAAAATACCGGTTCTCGTCCGATCACCGAAGTCAAGCAACGTCGGGCGAGGTTAGTACTTGGATGGGTGACCGCCTGGGAATACCTCGTGCTGTAGACTTTTTTCTTTTCTTTTCTTTTCTTTTCTTTTCTTTCCTTTTCATTTCATTTCTTTTCTTCTTCTTCTTCTTTTCTTCTCTTTCTTTGTCTTCCTTGCTGCAAGGCTCAGTTCTTCTTCAGTGTTCGTCGCACAGAAAACAGGACAGTGCTGCGTAGATCTACGTTCTTTTTGATTATTCAGCGGCTTCAGTCTATCTTCAAAGGTGTTTTTTTCTTTCTTCCCCGAACCCCTGACCCAGCATGCAATTGCGTATTTGCAGCCGCACGCAGGCAGACGCCCTAGATCCCTGATGGCAGCTATGGACTGTACCTGTGCGCCCAGCATGTATTTGTGTGTGTGTGTGTGTTATTGTGCGTGCGTGCGCGACACTGGGTGTTTTCAGTATAAGGGGAGTCGGCGAAAGGAAAAGAATGTCTACGGCCATACCACGTTGAAAATACCGGTTCTCGTCCGATCACCGAAGTCAAGCAACGTCGGGCGAGGTTAGTACTTGGATGGGTGACCGCCTGGGAATACCTCGTGCTGTAGACTTTTTTTCTTTTCTTTTCTTTTCTTTTCTTTCCTTTTCATTTCATTTCTTTTCTTCTTCTTCTTCTTTTCTTCTCTTTCTTTGTCTTCCTTGCTGCAAGGCTCAGTTCTTCTTCAGTGTTCGTCGCACAGAAAACAGGACTGTGCTGCGTAGATCTACGTTCTTTTTGATTATTCAGCGGTTTCAGTCTATCTTCAAAGGTGTTTTTTTCTTTCTTCTCCGAACCCCTGACCCAGCATGCAATTGCGTATTTGCAGCCGCATGCAGGCAGACGCCCTAGATCCCTGATGGCAGCTATGGACTGTACCTGTGCGCCCAGCATGTATTTGTGTGTGTGTGTTATTGTGCGTGCGTGCGCGACACTGGGTGTTTTCAGTATAAGGGGAGTCGGCGAAAGGAAAAGAATGTCTACGGCCATACCACGTTGAAAATACCGGTTCTCGTCCGATCACCGAAGTCAAGCAACGTCGGGCGAGGTTAGTACTTGGATGGGTGACCGCCTGGGAATACCTCGTGCTGTAGACTTTTTTCTTTTCTTTTCTTTTCTTTTCTTTTCTTTCCTTTTCATTTCATTTCTTTTCTTCTTCTTCTTCTTTTCTTCTCTTTCTTTGTCTTCCTTGCTGCAAGGCTCAGTTCTTCTTCAGTGTTCGTCGCACAGAAAACAGGACAGTGCTGCGTAGATCTACGTTCTTTTTGATTATTCAGCGGCTTCAGTCTATCTTCAAAGGTGTTTTTTTCTTTCTTCCCCGAACCCCTGACCCAGCATGCAATTGCGTATTTGCAGCCGCACGCAGGCAGACGCCCTAGATCCCTGATGGCAGCTATGGACTGTACCTGTGCGCCCAGCATGTATTTGTGTGTGTGTGTGTTATTGTGCGTGCGTGCGCGACACTGGGTGTTTTCAGTATAAGGGGAGTCGGCGAAAGGAAAAGAATGTCTACGGCCATACCACGTTGAAAATACCGGTTCTCGTCCGATCACCGAAGTCAAGCAACGTCGGGCGAGGTTAGTACTTGGATGGGTGACCGCCTGGGAATACCTCGTGCTGTAGACTTTTTTCTTTTCTTTTCTTTTCTTTTCTTTCCTTTTCATTTCATTTCTTTTCTTCTTCTTCTTCTTCTTTTCTTCTCTTTCTTTGTCTTCCTGGCACCCTATTCAACTCCATTAAGGAACTCCACTATTGCCCACCTGACCTTAGATGTGGCCTTCTGGTGCCAGTATACAAACGAGGAAAACCTATGGGTGCACCGAAAAGTTACAGACCGGTCATGCTGCTATCAGTTGTTCGCAAGGTGCTGACCCGCATCATCACCATGCGTTCACAACAATCTACCACCTCATATGTACGTGAAAGTCAGGCAGGCTTTACACCCGGACGCTCCACGGCTGACGGAGTTTTCTATACGCGTGTCATGTGCGAACGTGCACTACTCGGTGACTGGAAATACTCTGCCGCACTATTAGACTTCAGCGGAGCATTTGATACCATTGTCCGTGAGAAGGCGTTGGCGCGATTTTCAGACTCTGGAGCTGCCACTGATGTCGTTGCCACTCTGATCTTGGACACGACGGTGAGAGTGAAACTCAGTTCTCATTTAGGCAAAGCGTTTGCTACAAATATCGGAGTAGTGCAGGGGGATCCGCTGTCTCCCATCATGTACAATGTGTATGCTGAGGGAGCCATGCGCCACCTTGATCCTATACTATCGCACTTATCTTTACCAGCACCAACCACCCAATATGCAGACGACACAACAATCCATGACACGGAGAGGCGAGAAGTCGAGGAGATTGTGGAGAAATCAAGTGAAAAATTCAAAGAAGATAACCTAATGTTAAATATTCAGAAAACACAATATATTACAGTAACTAAAGCCGACTCCTCTTGGCGATCTGTCAAGCTGCTTGGCTCTTTGTTAGGGTCCGCAGAGGATATTCAGGCAAGAATAGGTGCTGCGAATAGAGCGTTCGGCTCCATTTCGTGGAAGCGTCATAAACTGAGCTCCAGACTTTGTATGTTCTCTGCCCTCATTTTGCCTATCCTGTTGTATAACTGCGGACTGTGGGCCCTGACACAGCAACTCAGTAATCGGCTGGACGCATGGCACCGCAGAAAATTGCGGTACCTGCTTGGTGTGGTGTACCCTCACCACATGTCGAATGCCAAGGTGTACGCCTCAACGCGACAAGGCCCAGTCAGCACTACCTGTCGCAGACGTCGGCTGCTCTGGCTGGGCCATGTTGTTCGCGAAGGACGTAACTCAGCATCCTACCAAGCACTGGAGATGGCAATTAATACCCGGGACATCAAGCGCCCACGTGGCCGACCCCATCTCAGATGGATTGACAATATTAAAAGTGATCTAAAGCACGCCAATATTGATATTTCTGACTGTTTTGAACTGGCTCTAGACAAGAAAGAATGGCTGATGCTTGTGGAAAAATGTGCTGCGCTTGCGTAGTTGTTCTTGCTGCGATACGTTCTAACAATAATGAGATGCCTTTTGTCGGCTCTTCTGCCTGGATTTCGTTGACAGATGCGTTAAACCCATGGATCCTTCCATGAGTGACATGCGAACTGTAACTATTATTATTATTTGTCTTCCTTGCTGCAAGGCTCAGTTCTTCTTCAGTGTTCGTCGCACAGAAAACAGGACAGTGCTGCGTAGATCTACGTTCTTTTTGATTATTCAGCGGCTTCAGTCTATCTTCAAAGGTGTTTTTTTCTTTCTTCCCCGAACCCCTGACCCAGCATGCAATTGCGTATTTGCAGCCGCACGCAGGCAGACGCCCTAGATCCCTGATGGCAGCTATGGACTGTACCTGTGCGCCCAGCATGTATTTGTGTGTGTGTGTTATTGCGCGTGCGTGCGCGACACTGGGTGTTTTCAGTATAAGGGGAGTCGGCGAAAGGAAAAGAATGTCTACGGCCATACCACGTTGAAAATACCGGTTCTCGTCCGATCACCGAAGTCAAGCAACGTCGGGCGAGGTTAGTACTTGGATGGGTGACCGCCTGGGAATACCTCGTGCTGTAGACTTTTTTCTTTTCTTTTCTTTTCTTTTCTTTCCTTTTCATTTCATTTCTTTTCTTCTTCTTCTTCTTTTCTTCTCTTTCTTTGTCTTCCTTGCTGCAAGGCTCAGTTCTTCTTCAGTGTTCGTCGCACAGAAAACAGGACAGTGCTGCGTAGATCTACGTTCTTTTTGATTATTCAGCGGCTTCAGTCTATCTTCAAAGGTGTTTTTTTCTTTCTTCCCCGAACCCCTGACCCAGCATGCAATTGCGTATTTGCAGCCGCACGCAGGCAGACGCCCTAGATCCCTGATGGCAGCTATGGACTGTACCTGTGCGCCCAGCATGTATTTGTGTGTGTGTGTTATTGCGCGTGCGTGCGCGACACTGGGTGTTTTCAGTATAAGGGGAGTCGGCGAAAGGAAAAGAATGTCTACGGCCATACCACGTTGAAAATACCGGTTCTCGTCCGATCACCGAAGTCAAGCAACGTCGGGCGAGGTTAGTACTTGGATGGGTGACCGCCTGGGAATACCTCGTGCTGTAGACTTTTTTCTTTTCTTTTCTTTTCTTTTCTTTTCTTTCCTTTTCATTTCATTTCTTTTCTTCTTCTTCTTCTTTTCTTCTCTTTCTTTGTCTTCCTTGCTGCAAGGCTCAGTTCTTCTTCAGTGTTCGTCGCACAGAAAACAGGACAGTGCTGCGTAGATCTACGTTCTTTTTGATTATTCAGCGGCTTCAGTCTATCTTCAAAGGTGTTTTTTTCTTTCTTCCCCGAACCCCTGACCCAGCATGCAATTGCGTATTTGCAGCCGCACGCAGGCAGACGCCCTAGATCCCTGATGGCAGCTATGGACTGCACCTGTGCGCCCAGCATGTATTTGTGTGTGTGTGTTATTGTGCGTGCGTGCGCGACACTGGGTGTTTTCAGTATAAGGGGAGTCGGCGAAAGGAAAAGAATGTCTACGGCCATACCACGTTGAAAATACCGGTTCTCGTCCGATCACCGAAGTCAAGCAACGTCGGGCGAGGTTAGTACTTGGATGGGTGACCGCCTGGGAATACCTCGTGCTGTAGACTTTTTTCTTTTCTTTTCTTTTCTTTTCTTTCCTTTTCATTTCATTTCTTTTCTTCTTCTTCTTCTTTTCTTCTCTTTCTTTGTCTTCCTTGCTGCAAGGCTCAGTTCTTCTTCAGTGTTCGTCGCACAGAAAACAGGACAGTGCTGCGTAGATCTACGTTCTTTTTGATTATTCAGCGGCTTCAGTCTATCTTCAAAGGTGTTTTTTTCTTTCTTCCCCGAACCCCTGACCCAGCATGCAATTGCGTATTTGCAGCCGCACGCAGGCAGACGCCTTAGATCCCTGATGGCAGCTATGGACTGTACCTGTGCGCCCAGCATGTATTTGTGTGTGTGTGTTATTGCGCGTGCGTGCGCGACACTGGGTGTTTTCAGTATAAGGGGAGTCGGCGAAAGGAAAAGAATGTCTACGGCCATACCACGTTGAAAATACCGGTTCTCGTCCGATCACCGAAGTCAAGCAACGTCGGGCGAGGTTAGTACTTGGATGGGTGACCGCCTGGGAATACCTCGTGCTGTAGACTTTTTTCTTTTCTTTTCTTTCCTTTTCATTTCATTTCTTTTCTTCTTCTTCTTTTCTTCTCTTTCTTTGTCTTCCTTGCTGCAAGGCTCAGTTCTTCTTCAGTGTTCGTCGCACAGAAAACAGGACAGTGCTGCGTAGATCTACGTTCTTTTTGATTATTCAGCGGCTTCAGTCTATCTTCAAAGGTGTTTTTTTCTTTCTTCCCCGAACCCCTGACCCAGCATGCAATTGCGTATTTGCAGCCGCACGCAGGCAGACGCCCTAGATCCCTGATGGCAGCTATGGACTGTACCTGTGCGCCCAGCATGTATTTGTGTGTGTGTGTGTTATTGTGCGTGCGTGCGCGACACTGGGTGTTTTCAGTATAAGGGGAGTCGGCGAAAGGAAAAGAATGTCTACGGCCATACCACGTTGAAAATACCGGTTCTCGTCCGATCACCGAAGTCAAGCAACGTCGGGCGAGGTTAGTACTTGGATGGGTGACCGCCTGGGAATACCTCGTGCTGTAGACTTTTTTCTTTTCTTTTCTTTTCTTTTCTTTTCTTTTCTTTCCTTTTCATTTCATTTCTTTTCTTCTTCTTCTTCTTTTCTTCTCTTTCTTTGTCTTCCTTGCTGCAAGGCTCAGTTCTTCTTCAGTGTTCGTCGCACAGAAAACAGGACAGTGCTGCGTAGATCTACGTTCTTTTTGATTATTCAGCGGCTTCAGTCTATCTTCAAAGGTGTTTTTTTCTTTCTTCCCCGAACCCCTGACCCAGCATGCAATTGCGTATTTGCAGCCGCACGCAGGCAGACGCCCTAGATCCCTGATGGCAGCTATGGACTGCACCTGTGCGCCCAGCATGTATTTGTGTGTGTGTGTTATTGTGCGTGCGTGCGCGACACTGGGTGTTTTCAGTATAAGGGGAGTCGGCGAAAGGAAAAGAATGTCTACGGCCATACCACGTTGAAAATACCGGTTCTCGTCCGATCACCGAAGTCAAGCAACGTCGGGCGAGGTTAGTACTTGGATGGGTGACCGCCTGGGAATACCTCGTGCTGTAGACTTTTTTCTTTTCTTTTCTTTTCTTTTCTTTCCTTTTCATTTCATTTCTTTTCTTCTTCTTCTTCTTTTCTTCTCTTTCTTTGTCTTCCTTGCTGCAAGGCTCAGTTCTTCTTCAGTGTTCGTCGCACAGAAAACAGGACAGTGCTGCGTAGATCTACGTTCTTTTTGATTATTCAGCGGCTTCAGTCTATCTTCAAAGGTGTTTTTTTCTTTCTTCCCCGAACCCCTGACCCAGCATGCAATTGCGTATTTGCAGCCGCACGCAGGCAGACGCCTTAGATCCCTGATGGCAGCTATGGACTGTACCTGTGCGCCCAGCATGTATTTGTGTGTGTGTGTTATTGCGCGTGCGTGCGCGACACTGGGTGTTTTCAGTATAAGGGGAGTCGGCGAAAGGAAAAGAATGTCTACGGCCATACCACGTTGAAAATACCGGTTCTCGTCCGATCACCGAAGTCAAGCAACGTCGGGCGAGGTTAGTACTTGGATGGGTGACCGCCTGGGAATACCTCGTGCTGTAGACTTTTTTCTTTTCTTTTCTTTCCTTTTCATTTCATTTCTTTTCTTCTTCTTCTTTTCTTCTCTTTCTTTGTCTTCCTTGCTGCAAGGCTCAGTTCTTCTTCAGTGTTCGTCGCACAGAAAACAGGACAGTGCTGCGTAGATCTACGTTCTTTTTGATTATTCAGCGGCTTCAGTCTATCTTCAAAGGTGTTTTTTTCTTTCTTCCCCGAACCCCTGACCCAGCATGCAATTGCGTATTTGCAGCCGCACGCAGGCAGACGCCCTAGATCCCTGATGGCAGCTATGGACTGTACCTGTGCGCCCAGCATGTATTTGTGTGTGTGTGTGTTATTGTGCGTGCGTGCGCGACACTGGGTGTTTTCAGTATAAGGGGAGTCGGCGAAAGGAAAAGAATGTCTACGGCCATACCACGTTGAAAATACTGGTTCTCGTCCGATCACCGAAGTCAAGCAACGTCGGGCGAGGTTAGTACTTGGATGGGTGACCGCCTGGGAATACCTCGTGCTGTAGACTTTTTTCTTTTCTTTTCTTTTCTTTTCTTTTCTTTCCTTTTCATTTCATTTCTTTTCTTCTTCTTCTTCTTTTCTTCTCTTTCTTTGTCTTCCTTGCTGCAAGGCTCAGTTCTTCTTCAGTGTTCGTCGCACAGAAAACAGGACAGTGCTGCGTAGATCTACGTTCTTTTTGATTATTCAGCGGCTTCAGTCTATCTTCAAAGGTGTTTTTTTCTTTCTTCCCCGAACCCCTGACCCAGCATGCAATTGCGTATTTGCAGCCGCACGCAGGCAGACGCCCTAGATCCCTGATGGCAGCTATGGACTGCACCTGTGCGCCCAGCATGTATTTGTGTGTGTGTGTTATTGTGCGTGCGTGCGCGACACTGGGTGTTTTCAGTATAAGGGGAGTCGGCGAAAGGAAAAGAATGTCTACGGCCATACCACGTTGAAAATACCGGTTCTCGTCCGATCACCGAAGTCAAGCAACGTCGGGCGAGGTTAGTACTTGGATGGGTGACCGCCTGGGAATACCTCGTGCTGTAGACTTTTTTCTTTTCTTTTCTTTTCTTTTCTTTCCTTTTCATTTCATTTCTTTTCTTCTTCTTCTTCTTTTCTTCTCTTTCTTTGTCTTCCTTGCTGCAAGGCTCAGTTCTTCTTCAGTGTTCGTCGCACAGAAAACAGGACAGTGCTGCGTAGATCTACGTTCTTTTTGATTATTCAGCGGCTTCAGTCTATCTTCAAAGGTGTTTTTTCTTTCTTCCCCGAACCCCTGACCCAGCATGCAATTGCGTATTTGCAGCCGCACGCAGGCAGACGCCTTAGATCCCTGATGGCAGCTATGGACTGTACCTGTGCGCCCAGCATGTATTTGTGTGTGTGTGTTATTGCGCGTGCGTGCGCGACACTGGGTGTTTTCAGTATAAGGGGAGTCGGCGAAAGGAAAAGAATGTCTACGGCCATACCACGTTGAAAATACCGGTTCTCGTCCGATCACCGAAGTCAAGCAACGTCGGGCGAGGTTAGTACTTGGATGGGTGACCGCCTGGGAATACCTCGTGCTGTAGACTTTTTTCTTTTCTTTTCTTTCCTTTTCATTTCATTTCTTTTCTTCTTCTTCTTTTCTTCTCTTTCTTTGTCTTCCTTGCTGCAAGGCTCAGTTCTTCTTCAGTGTTCGTCGCACAGAAAACAGGACAGTGCTGCGTAGATCTACGTTCTTTTTGATTATTCAGCGGCTTCAGTCTATCTTCAAAGGTGTTTTTTTCTTTCTTCCCCGAACCCCTGACCCAGCATGCAATTGCGTATTTGCAGCCGCACGCAGGCAGACGCCCTAGATCCCTGATGGCAGCTATGGACTGTACCTGTGCGGCCAGCATGTATTTGTGTGTGTGTGTTATTGCGCGTGCGTGCGCGACACTGGGTGTTTTCAGTATAAGGGGAGTCGGCGAAAGGAAAAGAATGTCTACGGCCATACCACGTTGAAAATACCGGTTCTCGTCCGATCACCGAAGTCAAGCAACGTCGGGCGAGGTTAGTACTTGGATGGGTGACCGCCTGGGAATACCTCGTGCTGTAGACTTTTTTCTTTTCTTTTCTTTCCTTTTCATTTCATTTCTTTTCTTCTTCTTCTTTTCTTCTCTTTCTTTGTCTTCCTTGCTGCAAGGCTCAGTTCTTCTTCAGTGTTCGTCGCACAGAAAACAGGACAGTGCTGCGTAGATCTACGTTCTTTTTGATTATTCAGCGGCTTCAGTCTATCTTCAAAGGTGTTTTTTTCTTTCTTCCCCGAACCCCTGACCCAGCATGCAATTGCGTATTTGCAGCCGCACGCAGGCAGACGCCCTAGATCCCTGATGGCAGCTATGGACTGTACCTGTGCGCCCAGCATGTATTTGTGTGTGTGTGTGTTATTGTGCGTGCGTGCGCGACACTGGGTGTTTTCAGTATAAGGGGAGTCGGCGAAAGGAAAAGAATGTCTACGGCCATACCACGTTGAAAATACCGGTTCTCGTCCGATCACCGAAGTCAAGCAACGTCGGGCGAGGTTAGTACTTGGATGGGTGACCGCCTGGGAATACCTCGTGCTGTAGACTTTTTTCTTTTCTTTTCTTTTCTTTTCTTTTCTTTCCTTTTCATTTCATTTCTTTTCTTCTTCTTCTTCTTTTCTTCTCTTTCTTTGTCTTCCTTGCTGCAAGGCTCAGTTCTTCTTCAGTGTTCGTCGCACAGAAAACAGGACAGTGCTGCGTAGATCTACGTTCTTTTTGATTATTCAGCGGCTTCAGTCTATCTTCAAAGGTGTTTTTTTCTTTCTTCCCCGAACCCCTGACCCAGCATGCAATTGCGTATTTGCAGCCGCACGCAGGCAGACGCCCTAGATCCCTGATGGCAGCTATGGACTGCACCTGTGCGCCCAGCATGTATTTGTGTGTGTGTGTTATTGTGCGTGCGTGCGCGACACTGGGTGTTTTCAGTATAAGGGGAGTCGGCGAAAGGAAAAGAATGTCTACGGCCATACCACGTTGAAAATACCGGTTCTCGTCCGATCACCGAAGTCAAGCAACGTCGGGCGAGGTTAGTACTTGGATGGGTGACCGCCTGGGAATACCTCGTGCTGTAGACTTTTTTCTTTTCTTTTCTTTTCTTTTCTTTCCTTTTCATTTCATTTCTTTTCTTCTTCTTCTTCTTTTCTTCTCTTTCTTTGTCTTCCTTGCTGCAAGGCTCAGTTCTTCTTCAGTGTTCGTCGCACAGAAAACAGGACAGTGCTGCGTAGATCTACGTTCTTTTTGATTATTCAGCGGCTTCAGTCTATCTTCAAAGGTGTTTTTTTCTTTCTTCCCCGAACCCCTGACCCAGCATGCAATTGCGTATTTGCAGCCGCACGCAGGCAGCCGCCTTAGATCCCTGATGGCAGCTATGGACTGTACCTGTGCGCCCAGCATGTATTTGTGTGTGTGTGTTATTGCGCGTGCGTGCGCGACACTGGGTGTTTTCAGTATAAGGGGAGTCGGCGAAAGGAAAAGAATGTCTACGGCCATACCACGTTGAAAATACCGGTTCTCGTCCGATCACCGAAGTCAAGCAACGTCGGGCGAGGTTAGTACTTGGATGGGTGACCGCCTGGGAATACCTCGTGCTGTAGACTTTTTTCTTTTCTTTTCTTTCCTTTTCATTTCATTTCTTTTCTTCTTCTTCTTTTCTTCTCTTTCTTTGTCTTCCTTGCTGCAAGGCTCAGTTCTTCTTCAGTGTTCGTCGCACAGAAAACAGGACAGTGCTGCGTAGATCTACGTTCTTTTTGATTATTCAGCGGCTTCAGTCTATCTTCAAAGGTGTTTTTTTCTTTCTTCCCCGAACCCCTGACCCAGCATGCAATTGCGTATTTGCAGCCGCACGCAGGCAGACGCCCTAGATCCCTGATGGCAGCTATGGACTGTACCTGTGCGCCCAGCATGTATTTGTGTGTGTGTGTTATTGCGCGTGCGTGCGCGACACTGGGTGTTTTCAGTATAAGGGGAGTCGGCGAAAGGAAAAGAATGTCTACGGCCATACCACGTTGAAAATACCGGTTCTCGTCCGATCACCGAAGTCAAGCAACGTCGGGCGAGGTTAGTACTTGGATGGGTGACCGCCTGGGAATACCTCGTGCTGTAGACTTTTTTCTTTTCTTTTCTTTCCTTTTCATTTCATTTCTTTTCTTCTTCTTCTTTTCTTCTCTTTCTTTGTCTTCCTTGCTGCAAGGCTCAGTTCTTCTTCAGTGTTCGTCGCACAGAAAACAGGACAGTGCTGCGTAGATCTACGTTCTTTTTGATTATTCAGCGGCTTCAGTCTATCTTCAAAGGTGTTTTTTTCTTTCTTCCCCGAACCCCTGACCCAGCATGCAATTGCGTATTTGCAGCCGCACGCAGGCAGACGCCCTAGATCCCTGATGGCAGCTATGGACTGTACCTGTGCGCCCAGCATGTATTTGTGTGTGTGTGTTATTGCGCGTGCGTGCGCGACACTGGGTGTTTTCAGTATAAGGGGAGTCGGCGAAAGGAAAAGAATGTCTACGGCCATACCACGTTGAAAATACCGGTTCTCGTCCGATCACCGAAGTCAAGCAACGTCGGGCGAGGTTAGTACTTGGATGGGTGACCGCCTGGGAATACCTCGTGCTGTAGACTTTTTTCTTTTCTTTTCTTTCCTTTTCATTTCATTTCTTTTCTTCTTCTTCTTTTCTTCTCTTTCTTTGTCTTCCTTGCTGCAAGGCTCAGTTCTTCTTCAGTGTTCGTCGCACAGAAAACAGGACAGTGCTGCGTAGATCTACGTTCTTTTTGATTATTCAGCGGCTTCAGTCTATCTTCAAAGGTGTTTTTTTCTTTCTTCCCCGAACCCCTGACCCAGCATGCAATTGCGTATTTGCAGCCGCACGCAGGCAGACGCCCTAGATCCCTGATGGCAGCTATGGACTGCACCTGTGCGCCCAGCATGTATTTGTGTGTGTGTGTTATTGTGCGTGCGTGCGCGACACTGGGTGTTTTCAGTATAAGGGGAGTCGGCGAAAGGAAAAGAATGTCTACGGCCATACCACGTTGAAAATACCGGTTCTCGTCCGATCACCGAAGTCAAGCAACGTCGGGCGAGGTTAGTACTTGGATGGGTGACCGCCTGGGAATACCTCGTGCTGTAGACTTTTTTCTTTTCTTTTCTTTTCTTTTCTTTCCTTTTCATTTCATTTCTTTTCTTCTTCTTCTTCTTTTCTTCTCTTTCTTTGTCTTCCTTGCTGCAAGGCTCAGTTCTTCTTCAGTGTTCGTCGCACAGAAAACAGGACAGTGCTGCGTAGATCTACGTTCTTTTTGATTATTCAGCGGCTTCAGTCTATCTTCAAAGGTGTTTTTTCTTTCTTCCCCGAACCCCTGACCCAGCATGCAATTGCGTATTTGCAGCCGCACGCAGGCAGACGCCTTAGATCCCTGATGGCAGCTATGGACTGTACCTGTGCGCCCAGCATGTATTTGTGTGTGTGTGTTATTGCGCGTGCGTGCGCGACACTGGGTGTTTTCAGTATAAGGGGAGTCGGCGAAAGGAAAAGAATGTCTACGGCCATACCACGTTGAAAATACCGGTTCTCGTCCGATCACCGAAGTCAAGCAACGTCGGGCGAGGTTAGTACTTGGATGGGTGACCGCCTGGGAATACCTCGTGCTGTAGACTTTTTTCTTTTCTTTTCTTTCCTTTTCATTTCATTTCTTTTCTTCTTCTTCTTTTCTTCTCTTTCTTTGTCTTCCTTGCTGCAAGGCTCAGTTCTTCTTCAGTGTTCGTCGCACAGAAAACAGGACAGTGCTGCGTAGATCTACGTTCTTTTTGATTATTCAGCGGCTTCAGTCTATCTTCAAAGGTGTTTTTTTCTTTCTTCCCCGAACCCCTGACCCAGCATGCAATTGCGTATTTGCAGCCGCACGCAGGCAGACGCCCTAGATCCCTGATGGCAGCTATGGACTGTACCTGTGCGCCCAGCATGTATTTGTGTGTGTGTGTTATTGCGCGTGCGTGCGCGACACTGGGTGTTTTCAGTATAAGGGGAGTCGGCGAAAGGAAAAGAATGTCTACGGCCATACCACGTTGAAAATACCGGTTCTCGTCCGATCACCGAAGTCAAGCAACGTCGGGCGAGGTTAGTACTTGGATGGGTGACCGCCTGGGAATACCTCGTGCTGTAGACTTTTTTCTTTTCTTTTCTTTCCTTTTCATTTCATTTCTTTTCTTCTTCTTCTTTTCTTCTCTTTCTTTGTCTTCCTTGCTGCAAGGCTCAGTTCTTCTTCAGTGTTCGTCGCACAGAAAACAGGACAGTGCTGCGTAGATCTACGTTCTTTTTGATTATTCAGCGGCTTCAGTCTATCTTCAAAGGTGTTTTTTTCTTTCTTCCCCGAACCCCTGACCCAGCATGCAATTGCGTATTTGCAGCCGCACGCAGGCAGACGCCCTAGATCCCTGATGGCAGCTATGGACTGCACCTGTGCGCCCAGCATGTATTTGTGTGTGTGTGTTATTGTGCGTGCGTGCGCGACACTGGGTGTTTTCAGTATAAGGGGAGTCGGCGAAAGGAAAAGAATGTCTACGGCCATACCACGTTGAAAATACCGGTTCTCGTCCGATCACCGAAGTCAAGCAACGTCGGGCGAGGTTAGTACTTGGATGGGTGACCGCCTGGGAATACCTCGTGCTGTAGACTTTTTTCTTTTCTTTTCTTTTCTTTTCTTTCCTTTTCATTTCATTTCTTTTCTTCTTCTTCTTCTTTTCTTCTCTTTCTTTGTCTTCCTTGCTGCAAGGCTCAGTTCTTCTTCAGTGTTCGTCGCACAGAAAACAGGACAGTGCTGCGTAGATCTACGTTCTTTTTGATTATTCAGCGGCTTCAGTCTATCTTCAAAGGTGTTTTTTCTTTCTTCCCCGAACCCCTGACCCAGCATGCAATTGCGTATTTGCAGCCGCACGCAGGCAGACGCCTTAGATCCCTGATGGCAGCTATGGACTGTACCTGTGCGCCCAGCATGTATTTGTGTGTGTGTGTTATTGCGCGTGCGTGCGCGACACTGGGTGTTTTCAGTATAAGGGGAGTCGGCGAAAGGAAAAGAATGTCTACGGCCATACCACGTTGAAAATACCGGTTCTCGTCCGATCACCGAAGTCAAGCAACGTCGGGCGAGGTTAGTACTTGGATGGGTGACCGCCTGGGAATACCTCGTGCTGTAGACTTTTTTCTTTTCTTTTCTTTCCTTTTCATTTCATTTCTTTTCTTCTTCTTCTTTTCTTCTCTTTCTTTGTCTTCCTTGCTGCAAGGCTCAGTTCTTCTTCAGTGTTCGTCGCACAGAAAACAGGACAGTGCTGCGTAGATCTACGTTCTTTTTGATTATTCAGCGGCTTCAGTCTATCTTCAAAGGTGTTTTTTTCTTTCTTCCCCGAACCCCTGACCCAGCATGCAATTGCGTATTTGCAGCCGCACGCAGGCAGACGCCCTAGATCCCTGATGGCAGCTATGGACTGTACCTGTGCGGCCAGCATGTATTTGTGTGTGTGTGTTATTGCGCGTGCGTGCGCGACACTGGGTGTTTTCAGTATAAGGGGAGTCGGCGAAAGGAAAAGAATGTCTACGGCCATACCACGTTGAAAATACCGGTTCTCGTCCGATCACCGAAGTCAAGCAACGTCGGGCGAGGTTAGTACTTGGATGGGTGACCGCCTGGGAATACCTCGTGCTGTAGACTTTTTTCTTTTCTTTTCTTTTCTTTCCTTTTCATTTCATTTCTTTTCTTCTTCTTCTTTTCTTCTCTTTCTTTGTCTTCCTTGCTGCAAGGCTCAGTTCTTCTTCAGTGTTCGTCGCACAGAAAACAGGACAGTGCTGCGTAGATCTACGTTCTTTTTGATTATTCAGCGGCTTCAGTCTATCTTCAAAGGTGTTTTTTTCTTTCTTCCCCGAACCCCTGACCCAGCATGCAATTGCGTATTTGCAGCCGCACGCAGGCAGACGCCCTAGATCCCTGATGGCAGCTATGGACTGTACCTGTGCGCCCAGCATGTATTTGTGTGTGTGTGTGTTATTGTGCGTGCGTGCGCGACACTGGGTGTTTTCAGTATAAGGGGAGTCGGCGAAAGGAAAAGAATGTCTACGGCCATACCACGTTGAAAATACCGGTTCTCGTCCGATCACCGAAGTCAAGCAACGTCGGGCGAGGTTAGTACTTGGATGGGTGACCGCCTGGGAATACCTCGTGCTGTAGACTTTTTTCTTTTCTTTTCTTTTCTTTTCTTTTCTTTTCTTTCCTTTTCATTTCATTTCTTTTCTTCTTCTTCTTCTTTTCTTCTCTTTCTTTGTCTTCCTTGCTGCAAGGCTCAGTTCTTCTTCAGTGTTCGTCGCACAGAAAACAGGACAGTGCTGCGTAGATCTACGTTCTTTTTGATTATTCAGCGGCTTCAGTCTATCTTCAAAGGTGTTTTTTTCTTTCTTCCCCGAACCCCTGACCCAGCATGCAATTGCGTATTTGCAGCCGCACGCAGGCAGACGCCCTAGATCCCTGATGGCAGCTATGGACTGCACCTGTGCGCCCAGCATGTATTTGTGTGTGTGTGTTATTGTGCGTGCGTGCGCGACACTGGGTGTTTTCAGTATAAGGGGAGTCGGCGAAAGGAAAAGAATGTCTACGGCCATACCACGTTGAAAATACCGGTTCTCGTCCGATCACCGAAGTCAAGCAACGTCGGGCGAGGTTAGTACTTGGATGGGTGACCGCCTGGGAATACCTCGTGCTGTAGACTTTTTTCTTTTCTTTTCTTTTCTTTTCTTTCCTTTTCATTTCATTTCTTTTCTTCTTCTTCTTCTTTTCTTCTCTTTCTTTGTCTTCCTTGCTGCAAGGCTCAGTTCTTCTTCAGTGTTCGTCGCACAGAAAACAGGACAGTGCTGCGTAGATCTACGTTCTTTTTGATTATTCAGCGGCTTCAGTCTATCTTCAAAGGTGTTTTTTTCTTTCTTCCCCGAACCCCTGACCCAGCATGCAATTGCGTATTTGCAGCCGCACGCAGGCAGCCGCCTTAGATCCCTGATGGCAGCTATGGACTGTACCTGTGCGCCCAGCATGTATTTGTGTGTGTGTGTTATTGCGCGTGCGTGCGCGACACTGGGTGTTTTCAGTATAAGGGGAGTCGGCGAAAGGAAAAGAATGTCTACGGCCATACCACGTTGAAAATACCGGTTCTCGTCCGATCACCGAAGTCAAGCAACGTCGGGCGAGGTTAGTACTTGGATGGGTGACCGCCTGGGAATACCTCGTGCTGTAGACTTTTTTCTTTTCTTTTCTTTCCTTTTCATTTCATTTCTTTTCTTCTTCTTCTTTTCTTCTCTTTCTTTGTCTTCCTTGCTGCAAGGCTCAGTTCTTCTTCAGTGTTCGTCGCACAGAAAACAGGACAGTGCTGCGTAGATCTACGTTCTTTTTGATTATTCAGCGGCTTCAGTCTATCTTCAAAGGTGTTTTTTTCTTTCTTCCCCGAACCCCTGACCCAGCATGCAATTGCGTATTTGCAGCCGCACGCAGGCAGACGCCCTAGATCCCTGATGGCAGCTATGGACTGTACCTGTGCGCCCAGCATGTATTTGTGTGTGTGTGTTATTGCGCGTGCGTGCGCGACACTGGGTGTTTTCAGTATAAGGGGAGTCGGCGAAAGGAAAAGAATGTCTACGGCCATACCACGTTGAAAATACCGGTTCTCGTCCGATCACCGAAGTCAAGCAACGTCGGGCGAGGTTAGTACTTGGATGGGTGACCGCCTGGGAATACCTCGTGCTGTAGACTTTTTTCTTTTCTTTTCTTTCCTTTTCATTTCATTTCTTTTCTTCTTCTTCTTTTCTTCTCTTTCTTTGTCTTCCTTGCTGCAAGGCTCAGTTCTTCTTCAGTGTTCGTCGCACAGAAAACAGGACAGTGCTGCGTAGATCTACGTTCTTTTTGATTATTCAGCGGCTTCAGTCTATCTTCAAAGGTGTTTTTTTCTTTCTTCCCCGAACCCCTGACCCAGCATGCAATTGCGTATTTGCAGCCGCACGCAGGCAGACGCCCTAGATCCCTGATGGCAGCTATGGACTGTACCTGTGCGCCCAGCATGTATTTGTGTGTGTGTGTGTTATTGTGCGTGCGTGCGCGACACTGGGTGTTTTCAGTATAAGGGGAGTCGGCGAAAGGAAAAGAATGTCTACGGCCATACCACGTTGAAAATACCGGTTCTCGTCCGATCACCGAAGTCAAGCAACGTCGGGCGAGGTTAGTACTTGGATGGGTGACCGCCTGGGAATACCTCGTGCTGTAGACTTTTTTCTTTTCTTTTCTTTTCTTTTCTTTTCTTTTCTTTCCTTTTCATTTCATTTCTTTTCTTCTTCTTCTTCTTTTCTTCTCTTTCTTTGTCTTCCTTGCTGCAAGGCTCAGTTCTTCTTCAGTGTTCGTCGCACAGAAAACAGGACAGTGCTGCGTAGATCTACGTTCTTTTTGATTATTCAGCGGCTTCAGTCTATCTTCAAAGGTGTTTTTTTCTTTCTTCCCCGAACCCCTGACCCAGCATGCAATTGCGTATTTGCAGCCGCACGCAGGCAGACGCCCTAGATCCCTGATGGCAGCTATGGACTGCACCTGTGCGCCCAGCATGTATTTGTGTGTGTGTGTTATTGTGCGTGCGTGCGCGACACTGGGTGTTTTCAGTATAAGGGGAGTCGGCGAAAGGAAAAGAATGTCTACGGCCATACCACGTTGAAAATACCGGTTCTCGTCCGATCACCGAAGTCAAGCAACGTCGGGCGAGGTTAGTACTTGGATGGGTGACCGCCTGGGAATACCTCGTGCTGTAGACTTTTTTCTTTTCTTTTCTTTTCTTTTCTTTCCTTTTCATTTCATTTCTTTTCTTCTTCTTCTTCTTTTCTTCTCTTTCTTTGTCTTCCTTGCTGCAAGGCTCAGTTCTTCTTCAGTGTTCGTCGCACAGAAAACAGGACAGTGCTGCGTAGATCTACGTTCTTTTTGATTATTCAGCGGCTTCAGTCTATCTTCAAAGGTGTTTTTTTCTTTCTTCCCCGAACCCCTGACCCAGCATGCAATTGCGTATTTGCAGCCGCACGCAGGCAGACGCCTTAGATCCCTGATGGCAGCTATGGACTGTACCTGTGCGCCCAGCATGTATTTGTGTGTGTGTGTTATTGCGCGTGCGTGCGCGACACTGGGTGTTTTCAGTATAAGGGGAGTCGGCGAAAGGAAAAGAATGTCTACGGCCATACCACGTTGAAAATACCGGTTCTCGTCCGATCACCGAAGTCAAGCAACGTCGGGCGAGGTTAGTACTTGGATGGGTGACCGCCTGGGAATACCTCGTGCTGTAGACTTTTTTCTTTTCTTTTCTTTCCTTTTCATTTCATTTCTTTTCTTCTTCTTCTTTTCTTCTCTTTCTTTGTCTTCCTTGCTGCAAGGCTCAGTTCTTCTTCAGTGTTCGTCGCACAGAAAACAGGACAGTGCTGCGTAGATCTACGTTCTTTTTGATTATTCAGCGGCTTCAGTCTATCTTCAAAGGTGTTTTTTTCTTTCTTCCCCGAACCCCTGACCCAGCATGCAATTGCGTATTTGCAGCCGCACGCAGGCAGACGCCCTAGATCCCTGATGGCAGCTATGGACTGTACCTGTGCGCCCAGCATGTATTTGTGTGTGTGTGTGTTATTGTGCGTGCGTGCGCGACACTGGGTGTTTTCAGTATAAGGGGAGTCGGCGAAAGGAAAAGAATGTCTACGGCCATACCACGTTGAAAATACCGGTTCTCGTCCGATCACCGAAGTCAAGCAACGTCGGGCGAGGTTAGTACTTGGATGGGTGACCGCCTGGGAATACCTCGTGCTGTAGACTTTTTTCTTTTCTTTTCTTTTCTTTTCTTTTCTTTTCTTTCCTTTTCATTTCATTTCTTTTCTTCTTCTTCTTCTTTTCTTCTCTTTCTTTGTCTTCCTTGCTGCAAGGCTCAGTTCTTCTTCAGTGTTCGTCGCACAGAAAACAGGACAGTGCTGCGTAGATCTACGTTCTTTTTGATTATTCAGCGGCTTCAGTCTATCTTCAAAGGTGTTTTTTTCTTTCTTCCCCGAACCCCTGACCCAGCATGCAATTGCGTATTTGCAGCCGCACGCAGGCAGACGCCCTAGATCCCTGATGGCAGCTATGGACTGCACCTGTGCGCCCAGCATGTATTTGTGTGTGTGTGTTATTGTGCGTGCGTGCGCGACACTGGGTGTTTTCAGTATAAGGGGAGTCGGCGAAAGGAAAAGAATGTCTACGGCCATACCACGTTGAAAATACCGGTTCTCGTCCGATCACCGAAGTCAAGCAACGTCGGGCGAGGTTAGTACTTGGATGGGTGACCGCCTGGGAATACCTCGTGCTGTAGACTTTTTTCTTTTCTTTTCTTTTCTTTTCTTTCCTTTTCATTTCATTTCTTTTCTTCTTCTTCTTCTTTTCTTCTCTTTCTTTGTCTTCCTTGCTGCAAGGCTCAGTTCTTCTTCAGTGTTCGTCGCACAGAAAACAGGACAGTGCTGCGTAGATCTACGTTCTTTTTGATTATTCAGCGGCTTCAGTCTATCTTCAAAGGTGTTTTTTTCTTTCTTCCCCGAACCCCTGACCCAGCATGCAATTGCGTATTTGCAGCCGCACGCAGGCAGACGCCTTAGATCCCTGATGGCAGCTATGGACTGTACCTGTGCGCCCAGCATGTATTTGTGTGTGTGTGTTATTGCGCGTGCGTGCGCGACACTGGGTGTTTTCAGTATAAGGGGAGTCGGCGAAAGGAAAAGAATGTCTACGGCCATACCACGTTGAAAATACCGGTTCTCGTCCGATCACCGAAGTCAAGCAACGTCGGGCGAGGTTAGTACTTGGATGGGTGACCGCCTGGGAATACCTCGTGCTGTAGACTTTTTTCTTTTCTTTTCTTTCCTTTTCATTTCATTTCTTTTCTTCTTCTTCTTTTCTTCTCTTTCTTTGTCTTCCTTGCTGCAAGGCTCAGTTCTTCTTCAGTGTTCGTCGCACAGAAAACAGGACAGTGCTGCGTAGATCTACGTTCTTTTTGATTATTCAGCGGCTTCAGTCTATCTTCAAAGGTGTTTTTTTCTTTCTTCCCCGAACCCCTGACCCAGCATGCAATTGCGTATTTGCAGCCGCACGCAGGCAGACGCCCTAGATCCCTGATGGCAGCTATGGACTGTACCTGTGCGCCCAGCATGTATTTGTGTGTGTGTGTGTTATTGTGCGTGCGTGCGCGACACTGGGTGTTTTCAGTATAAGGGGAGTCGGCGAAAGGAAAAGAATGTCTACGGCCATACCACGTTGAAAATACCGGTTCTCGTCCGATCACCGAAGTCAAGCAACGTCGGGCGAGGTTAGTACTTGGATGGGTGACCGCCTGGGAATACCTCGTGCTGTAGACTTTTTTCTTTTCTTTTCTTTTCTTTTCTTTTCTTTTCTTTCCTTTTCATTTCATTTCTTTTCTTCTTCTTCTTCTTTTCTTCTCTTTCTTTGTCTTCCTTGCTGCAAGGCTCAGTTCTTCTTCAGTGTTCGTCGCACAGAAAACAGGACAGTGCTGCGTAGATCTACGTTCTTTTTGATTATTCAGCGGCTTCAGTCTATCTTCAAAGGTGTTTTTTTCTTTCTTCCCCGAACCCCTGACCCAGCATGCAATTGCGTATTTGCAGCCGCACGCAGGCAGACGCCCTAGATCCCTGATGGCAGCTATGGACTGCACCTGTGCGCCCAGCATGTATTTGTGTGTGTGTGTTATTGTGCGTGCGTGCGCGACACTGGGTGTTTTCAGTATAAGGGGAGTCGGCGAAAGGAAAAGAATGTCTACGGCCATACCACGTTGAAAATACCGGTTCTCGTCCGATCACCGAAGTCAAGCAACGTCGGGCGAGGTTAGTACTTGGATGGGTGACCGCCTGGGAATACCTCGTGCTGTAGACTTTTTTCTTTTCTTTTCTTTTCTTTTCTTTCCTTTTCATTTCATTTCTTTTCTTCTTCTTCTTCTTTTCTTCTCTTTCTTTGTCTTCCTTGCTGCAAGGCTCAGTTCTTCTTCAGTGTTCGTCGCACAGAAAACAGGACAGTGCTGCGTAGATCTACGTTCTTTTTGATTATTCAGCGGCTTCAGTCTATCTTCAAAGGTGTTTTTTCTTTCTTCCCCGAACCCCTGACCCAGCATGCAATTGCGTATTTGCAGCCGCACGCAGGCAGACGCCTTAGATCCCTGATGGCAGCTATGGACTGTACCTGTGCGCCCAGCATGTATTTGTGTGTGTGTGTTATTGCGCGTGCGTGCGCGACACTGGGTGTTTTCAGTATAAGGGGAGTCGGCGAAAGGAAAAGAATGTCTACGGCCATACCACGTTGAAAATACCGGTTCTCGTCCGATCACCGAAGTCAAGCAACGTCGGGCGAGGTTAGTACTTGGATGGGTGACCGCCTGGGAATACCTCGTGCTGTAGACTTTTTTCTTTTCTTTTCTTTCCTTTTCATTTCATTTCTTTTCTTCTTCTTCTTTTCTTCTTCTTTTCTTCTCTTTCTTTGTCTTCCTTGCTGCAAGGCTCAGTTCTTCTTCAGTGTTCGTCGCACAGAAAACAGGACAGTGCTGCGTAGATCTACGTTCTTTTTGATTATTCAGCGGCTTCAGTCTATCTTCAAAGGTGTTTTTTTCTTTCTTCCCCGAACCCCTGACCCAGCATGCAATTGCGTATTTGCAGCCGCACGCAGGCAGACGCCCTAGATCCCTGATGGCAGCTATGGACTGTACCTGTGCGCCCAGCATGTATTTGTGTGTGTGTGTTATTGCGCGTGCGTGCGCGACACTGGGTGTTTTCAGTATAAGGGGAGTCGGCGAAAGGAAAAGAATGTCTACGGCCATACCACGTTGAAAATACCGGTTCTCGTCCGATCACCGAAGTCAAGCAACGTCGGGCGAGGTTAGTACTTGGATGGGTGACCGCCTGGGAATACCTCGTGCTGTAGACTTTTTTCTTTTCTTTTCTTTTCTTTTCTTTTCTTTTCTTTCCTTTTCATTTCATTTCTTTTCTTCTTCTTCTTCTTTTCTTCTCTTTCTTTGTCTTCCTTGCTGCAAGGCTCAGTTCTTCTTCAGTGTTCGTCGCACAGAAAACAGGACAGTGCTGCGTAGATCTACGTTCTTTTTGATTATTCAGCGGCTTCAGTCTATCTTCAAAGGTGTTTTTTTCTTTCTTCCCCGAACCCCTGACCCAGCATGCAATTGCGTATTTGCAGCCGCACGCAGGCAGACGCCCTAGATCCCTGATGGCAGCTATGGACTGCACCTGTGCGCCCAGCATGTATTTGTGTGTGTGTGTTATTGTGCGTGCGTGCGCGACACTGGGTGTTTTCAGTATAAGGGGAGTCGGCGAAAGGAAAAGAATGTCTACGGCCATACCACGTTGAAAATACCGGTTCTCGTCCGATCACCGAAGTCAAGCAACGTCGGGCGAGGTTAGTACTTGGATGGGTGACCGCCTGGGAATACCTCGTGCTGTAGACTTTTTTCTTTTCTTTTCTTTTCTTTTCTTTCCTTTTCATTTCATTTCTTTTCTTCTTCTTCTTCTTTTCTTCTCTTTCTTTGTCTTCCTTGCTGCAAGGCTCAGTTCTTCTTCAGTGTTCGTCGCACAGAAAACAGGACAGTGCTGCGTAGATCTACGTTCTTTTTGATTATTCAGCGGCTTCAGTCTATCTTCAAAGGTGTTTTTTTCTTTCTTCCCCGAACCCCTGACCCAGCATGCAATTGCGTATTTGCAGCCGCACGCAGGCAGACGCCTTAGATCCCTGATGGCAGCTATGGACTGTACCTGTGCGCCCAGCATGTATTTGTGTGTGTGTGTTATTGCGCGTGCGTGCGCGACACTGGGTGTTTTCAGTATAAGGGGAGTCGGCGAAAGGAAAAGAATGTCTACGGCCATACCACGTTGAAAATACCGGTTCTCGTCCGATCACCGAAGTCAAGCAACGTCGGGCGAGGTTAGTACTTGGATGGGTGACCGCCTGGGAATACCTCGTGCTGTAGACTTTTTTCTTTTCTTTTCTTTCCTTTTCATTTCATTTCTTTTCTTCTTCTTCTTTTCTTCTCTTTCTTTGTCTTCCTTGCTGCAAGGCTCAGTTCTTCTTCAGTGTTCGTCGCACAGAAAACAGGACAGTGCTGCGTAGATCTACGTTCTTTTTGATTATTCAGCGGCTTCAGTCTATCTTCAAAGGTGTTTTTTTCTTTCTTCCCCGAACCCCTGACCCAGCATGCAATTGCGTATTTGCAGCCGCACGCAGGCAGACGCCCTAGATCCCTGATGGCAGCTATGGACTGTACCTGTGCGCCCAGCATGTATTTGTGTGTGTGTGTTATTGTGCGTGCGTGCGCGACACTGGGTGTTTTCAGTATAAGGGGAGTCGGCGAAAGGAAAAGAATGTCTACGGCCATACCACGTTGAAAATACCGGTTCTCGTCCGATCACCGAAGTCAAGCAACGTCGGGCGAGGTTAGTACTTGGATGGGTGACCGCCTGGGAATACCTCGTGCTGTAGACTTTTTTCTTTTCTTTTCTTTTCTTTCCTTTTCATTTCATTTCTTTTCTTCTTCTTCTTCTTTTCTTCTCTTTCTTTGTCTTCCTTGCTGCAAGGCTCAGTTCTTCTTCAGTGTTCGTCGCACAGAAAACAGGACAGTGCTGCGTAGATCTACGTTCTTTTTGATTATTCAGCGGCTTCAGTCTATCTTCAAAGGTGTTTTTTTCTTTCTTCCCCGAACCCCTGACCCAGCATGCAATTGCGTATTTGCAGCCGCACGCAGGCAGACGCCCTAGATCCCTGATGGCAGCTATGGACTGTACCTGTGCGCCCAGCATGTATTTGTGTGTGTGTGTTATTGCGCGTGCGTGCGCGACACTGGGTGTTTTCAGTATAAGGGGAGTCGGCGAAAGGAAAAGAATGTCTACGGCCATACCACGTTGAAAATACCGGTTCTCGTCCGATCACCGAAGTCAAGCAACGTCGGGCGAGGTTAGTACTTGGATGGGTGACCGCCTGGGAATACCTCGTGCTGTAGACTTTTTTCTTTTCTTTTCTTTTCTTTTCTTTCCTTTTCATTTCATTTCTTTTCTTCTTCTTCTTCTTTTCTTCTCTTTCTTTGTCTTCCTTGCTGCAAGGCTCAGTTCTTCTTCAGTGTTCGTCGCACAGAAAACAGGACAGTGCTGCGTAGATCTACGTTCTTTTTGATTATTCAGCGGCTTCAGTCTATCTTCAAAGGTGTTTTTTTCTTTCTTCCCCGAACCCCTGACCCAGCATGCAATTGCGTATTTGCAGCCGCACGCAGGCAGACGCCCTAGATCCCTGATGGCAGCTATGGACTGCACCTGTGCGCCCAGCATGTATTTGTGTGTGTGTGTTATTGTGCGTGCGTGCGCGACACTGGGTGTTTTCAGTATAAGGGGAGTCGGCGAAAGGAAAAGAATGTCTACGGCCATACCACGTTGAAAATACCGGTTCTCGTCCGATCACCGAAGTCAAGCAACGTCGGGCGAGGTTAGTACTTGGATGGGTGACCGCCTGGGAATACCTCGTGCTGTAGACTTTTTTCTTTTCTTTTCTTTTCTTTTCTTTCCTTTTCATTTCATTTCTTTTCTTCTTCTTCTTCTTTTCTTCTCTTTCTTTGTCTTCCTTGCTGCAAGGCTCAGTTCTTCTTCAGTGTTCGTCGCACAGAAAACAGGACAGTGCTGCGTAGATCTACGTTCTTTTTGATTATTCAGCGGCTTCAGTCTATCTTCAAAGGTGTTTTTTCTTTCTTCCCCGAACCCCTGACCCAGCATGCAATTGCGTATTTGCAGCCGCACGCAGGCAGACGCCTTAGATCCCTGATGGCAGCTATGGACTGTACCTGTGCGCCCAGCATGTATTTGTGTGTGTGTGTTATTGCGCGTGCGTGCGCGACACTGGGTGTTTTCAGTATAAGGGGAGTCGGCGAAAGGAAAAGAATGTCTACGGCCATACCACGTTGAAAATACCGGTTCTCGTCCGATCACCGAAGTCAAGCAACGTCGGGCGAGGTTAGTACTTGGATGGGTGACCGCCTGGGAATACCTCGTGCTGTAGACTTTTTTCTTTTCTTTTCTTTCCTTTTCATTTCATTTCTTTTCTTCTTCTTCTTTTCTTGTTCTTTTCTTCTCTTTCTTTGTCTTCCTTGCTGCAAGGCTCAGTTCTTCTTCAGTGTTCGTCGCACAGAAAACAGGACAGTGCTGCGTAGATCTACGTTCTTTTTGATTATTCAGCGGCTTCAGTCTATCTTCAAAGGTGTTTTTTTCTTTCTTCCCCGAACCCCTGACCCAGCATGCAATTGCGTATTTGCAGCCGCACGCAGGCAGACGCCCTAGATCCCTGATGGCAGCTATGGACTGTACCTGTGCGCCCAGCATGTATTTGTGTGTGTGTGTTATTGCGCGTGCGTGCGCGACACTGGGTGTTTTCAGTATAAGGGGAGTCGGCGAAAGGAAAAGAATGTCTACGGCCATACCACGTTGAAAATACCGGTTCTCGTCCGATCACCGAAGTCAAGCAACGTCGGGCGAGGTTAGTACTTGGATGGGTGACCGCCTGGGAATACCTCGTGCTGTAGACTTTTTTCTTTTCTTTTCTTTTCTTTTCTTTTCTTTTCTTTCCTTTTCATTTCATTTCTTTTCTTCTTCTTCTTCTTTTCTTCTCTTTCTTTGTCTTCCTTGCTGCAAGGCTCAGTTCTTCTTCAGTGTTCGTCGCACAGAAAACAGGACAGTGCTGCGTAGATCTACGTTCTTTTTGATTATTCAGCGGCTTCAGTCTATCTTCAAAGGTGTTTTTTTCTTTCTTCCCCGAACCCCTGACCCAGCATGCAATTGCGTATTTGCAGCCGCACGCAGGCAGACGCCCTAGATCCCTGATGGCAGCTATGGACTGCACCTGTGCGCCCAGCATGTATTTGTGTGTGTGTGTTATTGTGCGTGCGTGCGCGACACTGGGTGTTTTCAGTATAAGGGGAGTCGGCGAAAGGAAAAGAATGTCTACGGCCATACCACGTTGAAAATACCGGTTCTCGTCCGATCACCGAAGTCAAGCAACGTCGGGCGAGGTTAGTACTTGGATGGGTGACCGCCTGGGAATACCTCGTGCTGTAGACTTTTTTCTTTTCTTTTCTTTTCTTTTCTTTCCTTTTCATTTCATTTCTTTTCTTCTTCTTCTTCTTTTCTTCTCTTTCTTTGTCTTCCTTGCTGCAAGGCTCAGTTCTTCTTCAGTGTTCGTCGCACAGAAAACAGGACAGTGCTGCGTAGATCTACGTTCTTTTTGATTATTCAGCGGCTTCAGTCTATCTTCAAAGGTGTTTTTTTCTTTCTTCCCCGAACCCCTGACCCAGCATGCAATTGCGTATTTGCAGCCGCACGCAGGCAGACGCCTTAGATCCCTGATGGCAGCTATGGACTGTACCTGTGCGCCCAGCATGTATTTGTGTGTGTGTGTTATTGCGCGTGCGTGCGCGACACTGGGTGTTTTCAGTATAAGGGGAGTCGGCGAAAGGAAAAGAATGTCTACGGCCATACCACGTTGAAAATACCGGTTCTCGTCCGATCACCGAAGTCAAGCAACGTCGGGCGAGGTTAGTACTTGGATGGGTGACCGCCTGGGAATACCTCGTGCTGTAGACTTTTTTCTTTTCTTTTCTTTCCTTTTCATTTCATTTCTTTTCTTCTTCTTCTTTTCTTCTCTTTCTTTGTCTTCCTTGCTGCAAGGCTCAGTTCTTCTTCAGTGTTCGTCGCACAGAAAACAGGACAGTGCTGCGTAGATCTACGTTCTTTTTGATTATTCAGCGGCTTCAGTCTATCTTCAAAGGTGTTTTTTTCTCGTTCTTTTTGATTATTCAGCGGCTTCAGTCTATCTTCAAAGGTGTTTTTTTCTTTCTTCCCCGAA
>NC_088643.1:60477957-60492957 GCF_964019385.1 Sycon ciliatum | reverse complement strand
AAGAGAGAGAGAGAGAGAGAGAGAGAGAGCTCCTCTCTCGCGCTCAGAGAGTCTGTATCCACAGCGGGCTGAGCAAACGTGCTGGTGATTTCAACTTCAGATAGATTATCATGGACAGGCGAGACCAGCGACCAGCAAGCAATGGCTGATGGTTGTTCAACAGTGTGTAGAGCTGAAAGCAAAAAATATACTTCGAAGCATATATATCAAGACTCGGAGATGAGTGTGAAGGTAGCCAGGCCACCAGTAAGGCGGATTCCCACACACTGTGCGCACAACATATAGATCATCATATGACAAAAGTAAACTCCTGATCAAACTACCTGCACCGTGTCAGAAGATTGTAGTAAACCTAGCTCAGTGGTAGGGTGCGGGGGCGATACGCGTAAGTACAAGTATGCTCAAACGGGAGTGAATAGCAAGGGCTCTTGAAAAGCCTGCTCGCCTCGGCAGAAGCAACAGGGCTGGAATCTCACAAGCGCGCATACTAGAAGTGTGGGCTAGACCCAGGACATGCAGATACTACACGCCGCTCTCATACACTGTGCAAGCTACACGTATAGTGTATAATTATACTCATCAGGCATGCCGGCATGTGTTTACTCATCAGGCATGCCGGCATGTGTTTACTCATCAGGCATGCCGGCATGTGTTTGATGCTGGCTAAGGAACACTTCGGACCGGCCATAGAATCACCAAATACTGTGTGTTTTTCTGATCTGCTCAACATCACCATGTCCAGTAGTCTTTATTACATGGCTGCTGCTGCTGCTGCTGTCTAAAAGGTATTACAGGGCCAGAGAGGGACAGGAGCAGGTGTGCTGCGAGGTGCCAATCACTGAGTAATATACCAGGCAACGGCGACTGTCACGAGGCTCACTGCTTGCTTGAAGGCCGTGCTTCACCGCGCTGCCAACCAGGCACAGCGAGTCGCTCGGCGAGTGAGTGGGTGGGCGGCGGTCTGGTCAGCATGTTTCGTTGCTGCGCGTGTCGACCTTCGCCAGTAAGCCCTCGATGACACGCAGCTTTGCTTTCGCGTGCTGCATTGCACACAGAACATAAGCCCCGGCGCAGTGCAGCAGCATGTTATAGTCACAACTGTACAGCACATTATAGTCAGTACTGTGATCGCATTAGGAACCTCCTCCCCCTCCCTCCCCCCCCCCCAATTATTGCACCAGCATGTTCATAACCACTAAAACACAATTGTATAGGCAGTTGTAACGTGGGAGTGTCAACTTTACTTTCACTACAGTCAGCCGGTCTGTGCAACGCCCAGCACGACACTGCATGGACCATAGCTATGGCCCTGTGCAGCATGTGAGCAGGGGCTATGCAGTATGTGAGCAGGGGCTATGCAGCATGTGAGCAGGGGCTATGCAGCATGTGAGCAGGGGCTATGTCACCGTGTCACCACTGGCTAAGAGAGTATCCCGGCAATACTGCCCCCGTGCACGGCAGCAGTGTGAATTGGCAGCACTAACAGCACTCGTTGAAGCGTCTCCGACCACCTACCTTGTACTCCTCGTAGTCATCGATGAATGCTCCTCGATCTTCCTTTCCAACTCGCCTGTTATCACAGGACACAAAGGCAAAACACGGGCACACTGACGGTACAGAGGAGGAAAGGCGGTAAGGCTGGTGGCACGGTGCATACAACAAGCACAGAGTTAACAAGGGACAGAGTTAACAAGGGACAGAGTCAACAAGGGACAGAGTCAACAAGGAGGAAAATGCCGAATGCTAGACCTCAGCAGCGTGTCGGCAGATTGTGTACTGCAAGACACATCGTTAGCGGTATCGTGCAAGCCAGTGTATAATATGACGGCCCAGCCATACCTGCCTGTGCGCTGGAAGAAGTCTTCCTCATACTGTTTCAGCTTCCGTTTCACGCGCTGCTTAGAGTCGGTAATTGCCTTGAACTGTTCCAGCAGCTCAATTCTGAGGTGTGCAAGCAAGAAGAAAAAGAAGAGAACCATTCGTTTTGCCAGCAAATAGAGCGCAATGGTTGCCATTGTGTATGCTTGCCAATAGTAATGAACTTGCCACAGTGACAACAGAGAGCCCAGTCGTGTCCTATCCAGCCCTGTTGTGTCCAATCCAGCCCTGTTGTGTCCTATCCAGCCCTGCTGTGTCCAATCCAGCCCTGCTGTGTCCTATCCAGCCCTGCTGTGTCCTATCCAGCCCTGCTGTGTCCAATCCAGCCATGCTGTGTCCAATCCAGCCCTGCTGTGTCCAATCAAGCCATGCTGTGTCCAATCCAGCCCTGCTGTGTCCAATCCAGCCCTGCTGTGTCCAATCCAGCCATGCTGTGTCCAATCCAGCCATGCTGTGTCCAATCCAGCCATGCTGTGTCCAATCCAGCCCTGCTGTGTCCAATCCAGCCATGCTGTGTCCAATCCAGCCCTGCTGTGTCCTATCCAGCCCTGCTGTGTCCCAGACAGCCCTGTTGTGTCCCAGACAGCCCTGTTGTATCCAATCCAGCCCTGCTGTGTCCAATCCAGCCCTGTTGTGTCCCAGACAGCCCTGCTGCGTCAGGCGAAATTACTGGTCAGTCGGCGTCACGCATTTTTCACAAAAATTTGCGTTTCACCTGCTGGGAGAGTATGCGTGTACTCGAGTCTCATCCTGAGCACGTTTTTTTCTTCTTTTTTTTCAGCTCCAGTATAGCTGTATTTTTCATTGCAAAGCCGTCCTCGATTGTTGTGTTCGTTGTTCAAACGAAGTGGACATTCAATCATGAAGGCAGAGGACATAGGAGCCTGATTGGAGTTTCTCGTGGCATAGGACGCCCACACAGAGACACTTTGGGATTTTCTGAATATAAAATACCGTACGCACGATGCTGAGATCAATTTGTGCGATATCAAATTGTTTGTGATCTACCACATCGAGCAGAACGGGATCCAAACACAAGCTTACCGACGGTTAGGCTGCCGACCTGACTGGACAAATGATCCCTGGCTTCACCAGACGCCAGACGTCGGACACCATGTCCTTTGCCGCGACGTCCATCAAAAAGAACTCCATCTTCGTCGTGAAAAGGCTTGAAATACTCAATATTCAACCGAGATTCGCGGTCTCACCCTTTCTCAGATCGAATCATTTTTTGTTGTAGCAGTTGCAGGGCAGATCCCCGCCACTACTTCAACAGAAGATGGCTCCAAAGCATGCCTGGAACAAGCCATATCGAGGTTGCAAGCCACCCCTCTCAGCACTTTTTTTGAAGAAATTCAAAATTTCAATGGTGGAAGATATACTATGAAGAGAATTTCAAAAAGTATATTTCGCGGAGCGATCGCTCAACCTACGTCATTCAAACTTTGCAGGATGGTTCAGACGTACATGCTAGGCATGGAACCACAGAAGATGATATCATAGCTGACACACAGAGTCACACACACAGCAGATTCGTGTGCACAGATACTAAATTAGTGGACGTCGTCATCTTCTTCCCGCTGATCTCAAATGTACGATGACGTGCTATTTCGCCTGACGGTGTCCAATCCAGCCCTGTTGTGTCCCAGACAGCCCTGCTGTGTCCAATCCAGCCCTGTTGTGTCCCAGACAGCCCTGCTGTGTCCTATCCAGCCCTGTTGCGTCCCAGACAGCCCTGTTGTGTCCCAGACAGCCCTGTTGTGTCCCAGACAGCCCTATTGTGTCCCAGACAGCCCTGTTGTGTCCCAGACAGCCCTGTTGTGTCCCAGACAGCCCTGCTGTGTCCAATCCAGCCCTGTTGTGTCCTATCCAGCCCTGCTGTGTCCAATCCAGCCCTGTTGTGTCCCAGACAGCCATGCTACACAGAGTGATGTGCCCTAGACAGTATGCTCCTTTAGTGTTGCATTCACGTCGTGCATTTCCGTTGTGGACAGTTCTGACTGACAGGACAGTTCTGAAACAGGACACCCTTCGGTGCCACAGTGCCACAGTGCCTGGGTAACAGAGGGTTACACTGCGATTTGAGAAGAGAATCTAACGAATATTCACACGTAATGCATTACTACTAGTGTTGAAACGAGCATATCTATAACAAACGAGCGTATCTATAACAAACGAGCGTATCTATAACAAACGAGCGATCAGTTCCACTAACGAGCAAGCTATCGAGCGAGCTAACGAGTTTCAATGATGTGGCAAATATGAATTTTTTGAATAATTTTTTTTCTAAGTTCGATTTTTTCAGCTGGTTCAAATTATCACCGCCGGCATTTGGGGTTGCTGCTGCTTCACTTCGGACTACTGTTTGGTGTCGAGATGTCTTTTCAGCGCCGTCGTCGAGTAGCCTTTGTAAGAATAGACCGTTTTGCAAAGATTGCAAGTAGCCCTGGTCTTCGCTGCATCGCGGGAGAAAACTTCCAAACGGCTGAGCATAACTATTTACTTTCACTCGAATGGAGAGGTGACCGAAGCATATCCTGCGACAGGTCAGCAGATGCGGAACAAGACATCAGTAGAGTCCACCGAAGCTGCAACGACAACTGAAACAACTCAAGTGTCGTGCAGGCATACAGTGACTGTAACTGCGAGTGATTTTCACTTTGCGCGGGACTGGACTCTCGATCGACCACGGAGTCGTAAAATATTTTACGACTCCCCGGTCGACATGTACTGTCATGTGTACGGAGTACGGTGTACGGTGTTCGTTAGTGCAAACGAGCTGGCCTCACAAACGAGCCGAGTTTCTGACGAGCGAGCTAACGAGAATCCGGTGAGATCGTTTCAACACTAATTACTACCATGCGCCCGATTGATATGCACTATGCACTACAATTCCCTGGAGCTGTTTGGTGCACACAGCGTACTTACCGGTTCAGTAATTTCAAGTCGCCCATCCAGCCGGACGAGATTGGCGCCTCGCTGATGGTGGATCCTTTACGCGTGGCACCTTCTCTTCCGCCTCCTAGCACGGATGTCTTGGCCAGTTTCTGCAATGCAACACAGAGGATAGTGATGATTAGTATCAACAGTACGGATATAGACCACAGTACAGATACTAGCACACATGCACTGAGCCACAGAGCATGATCCTGAAAGGCAGTTTGGGGCACAGCCCAACAAGCAGCATACGCCTGGGTAGAAACTGTACAAAACTCGATCTGCGGGCACAACTGTTTTGTATGGACTTCTAGCCAGGCGCCGTGTTGCCGATTGTTTGACTGCGCCCATCGTGCGCGCCGCAAACTGCCTTTCAGGATGCTATATGGGTCGGTGCACACATCCTGAGGCGCATGTACGCATCCTGTGGTGTGCATGTTAGCCACTAAGCAGATGCACACATCACAACACCTACTGTGATAGCGTGATTGAGCCGCTCAGTTCCTCACCGTCTTTCACGTACACGTGTGGATCTACACGCATGGTTCACACGGTGCCAGTACCCACGTAGAGTAGACCCTCTCAATTGCAGACACCCTCGGGACCAGACATACGTGGTGTCCTATTAGGAGAGGTGAGAGGTGAGAGATGGCTGATACTGATAGCAGGATTCACAACTAACTGTAAACCGTGACAATTTTTGCCATGGTCTAATTTCTGCGAAATTCGCGACCGCGTGGAAACCGCGAAATTTAGACAGCACGAAAAGGAGATCCATGAAAGGAGATCCATGAAAGGAGATCCATGAAAGGTTTAGCAAGAATGCCACAGTACTATATAGTAGCACATTCTGCAATCGCAAAATTAAAACCTCGCAAACCTGTCCGGATTCTGAAAACGCGAACTAAAAACGCCGCGAAAATTTCACGCTTTACAGTACTTGGAAAGAGAACAATGGGGACTAAAGAGAACAATGGGGACTAAAGAGAACAATCGGACTAAAGAGAGGCATTCTGAATGAGGAGTCTAGGTGTCCTTCATTGGCAACTGTGCACTAAAGGAGGATCTATCGTACATCAAGTGCTCAGCAACCTGCACATTCCCGTTCTTACGTCGGAGCGCAGGTGATCCGTAGCACTGGCCACCGGCAAAGATCGCGACAAGTTGTCTCTCTCCCCGCTTGCAACTGGCGAGGGAGACCGCTGGCCTGCACAGCAAGTTGCCAGAAATGCACAGTCAAGCACACCGTCAAACGAGCAATCAGACGCACGCAAACACACACACACACACACACACACACACACACACACACACGCAAACACACACACACACACACCATTGACCATTGGACGCCCATCGCCAGAGGCGATGATAGCGATGCTACAGCAGAAGCCATAGCAACTTGTGCTGGGATTGCACCATTCAACAGCTTGCAAGGCTGAAGAATTGACCACCACTATTCAGCCTAGTCTACACCACACAGCTTTGAAGTGGCTTTTTTCTGGCCAGTGAATCCCTACTTTTTGGTCTTTTTTTCTTCTTTTTTCCCGCACACACATCACACCACATACTCCGGCATGCACTGGCTGTTGGTAACCACCCAGGAGAATGAAAGAAAAGTCAGGAAGAGTCTGAGAAAGAGAAGAAAGACGTGTGTGACCATAATCGTCGGGAATCGAACCCGCAACCTATCGATTGGAAATCGCTGCACATACCACTGCACCATATGGGACACACACACACACACACACACACACACACATACACACACACACACACACACACACACACACATGCATGCGGTAGTCATGCACCGTACACTAGGGATGTAGTACTGGTGTATACAGTCATTGTAACAGTGCATTGCGGAACGCTCTTGGCCATATGCTGCTGGTGAGCTGGTTTTGCAGTCGTAGAACTTGAGAAGACACTATGGCTGGTTGTTTATTCTTTCCGTATGCTCGAGTCTGTTGGTGTCTTGCATGCATGCCTACAGCACACATTCCTACAACACACATGCCTAGCCTACAACACACATGCATGCAGCACAGTCTAGTCAGCATGGTAACTAAGGCCGTGACTGGTCGGTCGCATCCAGATCCACATCCACAGGATCCGCTCAATCTGCAGTGATCGATTGGTCGAATCCAGATCCAGATCCATCAGATTAGGATCCGAGTAACCCTGACCCCAGGAGCAGGGTTGACTGCATCCAACAGATTCACTTTTTCCAAACAAGATGTTTCAATGAAAAAACGGCATGTGTTTGGCAGGTAGTAATCATTCTCATTGGCATAATCATAGTACGCATACAGGTGAACAAGCGTTGCACCATGCAGACGAGTACGACGAGAATGAACCCTGGAGTAACTTTTTCCCCTTTTCCATTGGCGCTTTTCTATCTCAACAGGGTCACGGTAGGGGTGTGTTCCAAATGCGATCGATTAGTGTTGTAAAACGCCTCCATTTCATGCGGAAGGCAGCCCCCATCCTGGATGCTGCTGGACGCCTAACCGTCTATAAGGGCTTTGTAAGGCCCATACTTGAGTATGCCCCACTAGCCTGGCTTGGTGCTGCCCAGACCCACCTTGGGAAGTTGGACACAGCACAGCGCAAGGCCATGCAGATGATTGGACCCACCACCGTCCTCCAGAGTCTGCGGGCCAGACGGACGGTCGCAGGGCTGTCCTATCTCTACAAGGTAGTTAACTGCAAGGGCCCACCCCGTCTGACACGCATGCGCCCTCCCCCAAAACCACGGGCCGATACTGTTCGAACCCGCCAGCAGCATTATGCTCAGCGCCAGCACCGGGAACAGCTCTTAAACACCACCCCCGGCACCAGTCCTGATTACCTTCGACGTTCCTTCCCGTACTGTTTCCTTGAATTGTGGAACAGCCTCCCCGAGGACATCTTTCCCCGTCTGGCCAATCACTCTCCACTCACAGCTTTTAAAAAAGGTGTGAACAAACACATTTCAGACCAGCCATGGTCTTGGGACGTGCTTTGAAGCCCATCATGTTGTTCGTCTCACTGTTCTTTCCAGATTGCACCTCTCGGTTTGGGGATGTGCATTGAAGCACCCCATACTAACGGTCTATACTGTCCTCTCTTGGTCACCACTCTCCCTATTACCTATATTGTAATTACCATTCATGTATTGCGCTTCAGATTTTCTTCCGTTTTTGTCTCTTGGTGCGTTACCGGCATGGCGATACTGAGACCTAATGGTCAGTGGAGTGCCTGTAGCCTCACCAGCACTGCTACTATCTGTGACTGTGGCGACCACCATTCAATGTCTAGTCCTCCCCTAACCGTACCCCAACTCTCTCTCTCTCAGCGCTCTTTTTATCTGTCTTTTCTTACTCTTTTTTCTTTGTCAGCCTTCCTGGTGGTTATGTGCTTTTTCAAGTAAATAAAAAAAAATAAAAAAAAGGGATACAGTAGATCTAGGATCTGGATCTGGGTCCACATCCAACAATACGATCACAGCTTCAAACCCTCGGTTCATACTTCATTGTACGTATGGGAAACATGTCGCATCGCGAAAAAGTCGCCTGGAGCTCAACTCGATTGGCCCATCATGTGACCATCGCGCGATGTGCTTCCCGTACGTGAAATGAGCAATGAATCAGGCTTTACACTCACACGTGCACCGCGATAAGCCCCCCCCCCCCCCCCACACACACACACATGCACGGACGTGCACACACACACACACACACACACACACACACACACACACACACACACACACACACACACACGCGTGCACACACACACACAATGTACCACACACGCACGAACGCACGCACACACACACACATACACACGCACACAGGCACATGATGCAAGCACAATGCCAACAAAGAATAACACCGTATTCCGTGCCTCCCATACCGATGCGATCCGACATGATCCGACCACGGTTTGCAGTTGACCGAAACGCCTTTGCATGTGCATCAGAGTCAAACGTATCGCCGTCTTCTAGCATCGTGCCAGATAAGGACTGGATGGCGGTCGGTGGAGATTCAAAGGCATCCGGCTAAAAGCAGAAGATAAAGAATGCAGCATGATTGGCTGCTATCACCAGGTTTGAATGGACAAGTAGTGAACATGACAAAAGCTGTGTCGCAGCGGCAGAACCACTGGTACGATGAGAAGAAGCTGCACTGGCCGGAACGACTGGAGTGCCCCGGCACTAAGTTTAATATTCTCCTGCCAGTGACATCATTACAGTCCTATCACACTAGCATGTAATAGTTACAATGGTGCAGCATAGCGGGGGTGTTCTAGAATGCAAAGACTCTCTGGCACAAAGACACAGAGACTCTCTGGCACAAAGACACAAGAACTGGTAAGGAAAGATGTAATCATGACGCAGTTGGTGGGCGCAAAGACTGAAGACAGACAGACGCACACACAAACACACACACACGTGACACACACACACACACACACACACACACACACACACACACACACACACATATACACACACCACCACCACCACCACCAGTGATGTTATGTACATGGACTGGGTGTCAGTGGCCACTGCTGCAGCATGCATGAAGATAGAGAACTAACAGAACATGCTTTAAGCACCACGCCACTGGTCCGTATCTCTAAACTTACACTGATGTCCTTGCGTTCAATTTCCCGCTTCAACACCTTATAGTGTTCATAGACTGGTTTCAGAAGGCGGCGTTCTTCTCCTGTTTTCTAAAGTCCGTGACAGAGTGAAAAACAAAAAAAGAGCAGCGACAATCAAAACAATTAATGATCATGATGGAGCACATAAACCATCTGCAGCTGTACACTGTGACGAGTACAGTATCTACATCTAAATGCAGCAGATATCCACTCATCTTGTAACTACACAACTCATGTGGTGGCAGCTCCTTGAAAACATGGCGAGATGCGGATCACGTTCGTGCCCCGGACTAAACCCCATAGCAATGTTATAATATAGCCTTTGTGCCAGTGCCTACACCCTCCTTCCCTGCCCCCCTCCCTGCCATACATTCATACATATAGACAAGGTAAACACACAGGATCTTACCCACAGTACATACTACATACTAGCTGCAAGTAAGCACACAGGACTCTGACTAAAGAACACACCGTGACCAGTAAGCACACAGGACTCTGACTAAAGAACACACCGTGACCAGTGAACACACAGGACTCTCACTAACTAGAGAATGCTATGATACTGAGCAGCTCTTACCGGCCTGCCAAATGCAGATTCGTACTTCAGCAGCTGTTTCTGGACGGCGTGCTTTTCGTCCGTGAGCTCTCTCCCCGTCATTTCCTGAATGATCACAGCGACACGCAGCATATACACCAAGGCAAGGTTGATACTCACCATACCATAGACAACGGGTAAGGTTAACAACAACCATGTCAGTATAATCTACTAATTATTAACACAGGGAAAACTGACCAGCAAGTCCAGGTAGGTACAACATGCAATACCAGTACCAGTAGAGCGCTTGCGAGACGCAGACGCAATCAGCGCACCCATCTCCAGTGTGAACAAGCAGTGCAATGTAAGAAGCAACGGGACATTACCAGGCAGGCACGTTTTCAGCCCAGACTCGAGGGGAGACTACCCGAACCAGACAGTACATGTTGTACACAGAAAGCCGTCGTTGTATAGTGCACCCTGGCCTAACTAAACGTGAGCACAACGCGCAGAATTCCAATGTGGCTGGCCAAGGGCTTGTCACGGTGCACAAGGGGAAATTGCCAGGTCCTCTGGAGCACTCACAAAGATATCAGATGGCCTTCCGGCAGCTCTGCGGCTCATCAACACAGCTTTCCAGACCTCTTCGACGGCCGCCTCTGTGCCTGTACTCAGGCTGAAAGCGGGAGACTCGCGTGACACATTGGGTGCCGAGTTGTTGGTATCTCGGTCATTTGGCGGAGCTGGAGTGTGGGGGAAAAAGAGAGCCGACAGAATACATTTCGGCATGGCATGGTGAAGTACTGGGTTGGAAGTTTCGTCTGCGTCCGTACTTCAAACAAAGCAACAATTCTAGTGAAATTTTTCGTACAAATCCCTATCTAGTAGGGCGCACCTTTCCCATGTTAGTGGAGGTGTGCTAATTTGATTGGGATGTAAATTGATAAACAGAGTGTCACAGCTTCGTCGGACCAACACCATTCCCGGACTCGGGACCCAGGAGGCAAGTAGTGAAATTTCGCCTTACCTGCTTCTGGACTGGGACTTGAGATTGGTGTAGGACCGCGGTAGGAGTTTGCTGCCGATGCTGGTGGATCTTGCCTAGGCATTGCGTTGCTCGTGGACGGTCTCGTCTCGTTGAGAGTCGCTGTAAAGGGGGGGGGGGGGAGAGAGAGAGAGAACGGAGAATACATGTACATGACCACACGGCACACAACCAAGCAGAGGTTGTATATAGCACAACCAAGCAGAGGTTGTATATAGCACAACCAAGCAGAGGTTGTATATAGCACAACCAAGCAGAGGTTGTATAGCAGAACCTAGACAATACAGGAATGGGCCTACAAGTACATGTTATATATACGTACATGGATGGTTATACATATAACCATGGCAACAGTGCATCCGAAAACAATTCAATGCCCTCCGGTGTAGCAATCTCTAAGCATGTACACGTGGCTCAATGCAGGCATGTACACGTGGCTCAGTGCAGGCATGTACATGTGGCTCAATGCAGGCATGTACACGTGGCTCAGTGCAGGCATGTACATGTGGCTCAATGCAGGCATGTACACGTGGCTCAATGCAGGCATGCATACGATGATAGGAATAGGAAAACCCAACTGGCTGGTAAGCAAAGCTTCTAACCTTGTTCCGCTTGTTCTTTCTTCAGCCCTGCACACAGGCCATATATCAGACAATCATAAAGTCACACAGTCACACAGTCAGACAGTCAGAAAAATGGCACATCACGGTTTGTACAAGTAGACTAGTGCAGGTTTGATGAGAAACTATTTCAAAGTGCACATCGTCATGGTGATGGTGAGGAGTTGCTCCGCTACAGAAATGTCTGCTAGTGGTAGAGCCGGTGGTAGCCAAATGGTGTGAAATCCTCCAAGTTCAGCAAAAAAAAACGAGAGTAGTTGAGATCGGTCAAGTTAGGCGTGGACTGGAGAGGAGCCCGTGTGACTGCCAGTGTTCGGAAGTTCATTTGCCGGTGAACAGCAAAGAAGATCAGACAAGCTGCCCCGAGAGGAAGTTCTCTTTTTGCTCCATTCTCACCCCTTACTAGGCCAAGGAAAAAGCCTGCTTAACGTTGCTTGTCAGTGAGCTGGTGACTATAATACTGTGAGTACCCGGCAGTCTTGAGCAACACTTCTATGGAGCCCAACGGGGGCTGTACATGCAGGTAAGATCAGACAGAACTGTACATGCAGGTAACTGTACATGCAGGTAAGATCAGACAGAACTGTACATGCAGGTAACTGTACATGCAGGTAACTGTACATGCAGGTAAGATCAGACAGAACTGTACATGCAGGTAAGATCAGACAGAACTGGACATGCAGGTAAGATCAGACAGAACTGTACATGCAGGTAAGATCAGACAGAACTGTACATGCAGGTAAGATCAGACAGAACTGTACATGCAGGTAAGATCAGACAGAACGACCCACAAAGAGGAAACCTCGTGGGCTCAGATTTTCTGATACACTAGTAGTAGAAACTTGAAAGGCCAAAGGCAAAATCATTATGCTGCATACCTTGAAAAAAGCTCAAAGTGATGCTGGTCAATAGGAACGAAACTTGGTGATCATGATCAAACGAGCATAATGGTTATCCTAACCCAGGCTGCGACTCACCCTCTCCAGTCTGACTGCACTCTTTCCCAGAACATTTGAACAGTGCCAAAAACAACCATAGATATTGAAACATTTCGGCCATTGGCCCTCACCTGTGAATACATTTCTACCCATGATTCGTATGCCTGGGATAGAAAGCTGACAGCTAGCTACTGTACCTGGCTAACACCGTGTGGCATTTTTGAATGATGCCATCTAAAACCAGGTGCCCCTGAGCATTAGAAAGGTGAGGGAAAACAAAATAAACTTACCTTCAAGTCGCTTCTTGGCAGCTGCAAGACTAACGATGACGTTACGAATAGCCATGCGGTCCGGCTGGTGAGCCTAATAGATTCCAGCAACATCAATTAGCAAAGAATGACTGAACGTGTGCTCATCACAGCCAAGTGCAGGTCCCGCACGACATAATATGTTCATTAGGAACGCTGCCAACACTGTTATATCGCAACGGTGTTGGTAGCGTTCCTAAGAAAAGTACATCAACAGTTAGTCGGTTCCCCCCAACAACATACATACAGAGAGGAAGATAGTCAATGTCTTCATGGTCCTTTGAACAGTATGCTACGCCATACCAGTCAGTATTGCTGCCTCTCTCAGAGAGGTCACCGTGTGCCCAGTACATGTAGTAGCATTGGCTCACCTTTCGCTTGAACCTCTCAAAGAACAGCTTGTCATGGCGGTGAGCAACTTCCTTCAGTTCTAAAGATAGCATACAGCAAACACATGCACGTATGCACACACACATACACACACACACACACACACACACACACACACACACACACAGTTATATGGAGTCCAGTTCATTTTTCGAATCCACGCCACCATAAAAGAAAATGGGAAAACCCCGCTCTCAAAGCTGGTCGCATATACTCAAAGCGCAAATTGACCAGCGCATCAATTGTACCCGACTATATACTTGTACATAGCAGGCTATCAAAATGTTTAAACCTCTTCGATGACATATTCCTCGCTGTACAGTACAGATCATACTGATCTCACCTCCACTCAGAGAGGATTTAGCTGGCCCTAAGTTTGTGATATTAGAGAAGTACCTGAAAAGTGCACTGGCGCTGCTTGCAATTATCACATGATTTCTCGACCGTTCGCTGCAAAGTATCTCAAGCCGGACCCTATATAAATGATTATATCTTTGCAATCCCTCAGTATTTCTTCATCAGGTGTTTTTTTATCAGCTTCCTGATGAAATTCTACACAGAATGAGCACAAAAGTTAAAAATCAAACTCTGATGACATTAGGGAGGCTTTTGCTTGTGCCGGCTCATTTGTTGACTTCTGACATCATCAATTTACTGATAGCTCTCTTGATGACAAAGTAATATCGTGGACATGGAAGTCCGGCGGGGCAGCCTGCGCCCTCAGTGCGTACAGAACGTTGCATGTGTGTACGGTATGCGTACTCATGGCTGCGTGGCTAGCGTGGCCAGCGCCCTGGGGCCGCTTGACCACCCACCGGATTTCCATGCCCATGACAGTAGATACTAGCATCTTACTCATGTACTCTGAGGGTCGTTATGAACGCGAGCCTCCGATCTTACTCATGTACTCTGAGGATCGTTATGAACGTGAGCCTCCGAGTACCAACACTCATGCAGTTCTGTTGCACCTGCTCTGTCTACAGAATGTTACATAGCTGACAGGCAGCAATGACCATCAGTGTGATTCCACACATAGCTGATCAGCGTCAGTGTCAGTCCACACATAGCTGACCATCACCAGCCGTGAGTCCAGTACATTTTTGCGCTACACTCACCATGAACATGAGTGCCAATTTCCGGCACATCCATCCGTTCATACTCGTTCGGCGTGGGTACTTTGCACTGATAGACAAAATCATCCATGCCCTGCGACGAGGAGGATGAGGTCGTTGGCCGCTGGAGGTCTTCGCGAGACGTCCGACTCTCCTGCGACAGGCCCGGGAGCGCCATCACTATAGCGTACGGTTTAGCGTCGTGTCCGTTAGCAGTCGACACTGTGGGCACAGCAGAGAGAATGGAAACGGCAGCGACGTGAGGGAAGGATGGTACAGCGACAATTTGAGCAAGCATTGAGGTGTGTGGACTGTGCACTATGGGATTCAAGCTGAAACTGATACTTCCTCTGCATTTCTAAGCACGCATGCATGCATGCACCCTGCTCCAGCCGAGACAAGACACTTTAAAATTGATGCGCTCGACATTTCATATTTCCAGGCCGGCTATCACATGCAGGCTTGGTACTTGGGATCACAAAATGAGAAACGCGCCAGAGGATGTCTTTGATCACGCCATGTCATCATGGCCAGAAACCTGCATGTGATGCGTGGCATGGGACCGGCGCAACTGGACAAACCCA